>NC_029777.3:111000551-111001194 GCF_000817695.3 Arachis duranensis
TCAAGATAGGAAGAAAGGATTATAGGCTAGATGGTGATGAGTTAGCCACCATTTGGGAGTTGCCAAATCAAGGTGACTTGTTTCAAGGTGGTAAAACCCCAATTGATGAATGGGGTTATTCAAAGGACAATGCCATGCATTTGTTCAACCTTGTACAAGGAGCTCACTCCAAAATTAGTTGCAATTCAATGAGTGCGAAACATTGAACTTTGTTATATCTAGTCACCTATGTATTGCAACCTAGAATATCCGGGCATGCGAATGTAAATGATGAAGATTTGATTGTCATGTGGGCTATGATGAATGTGATTAAGATTAATTGGCCATACTTTATAGTACAACATATGATTAGGCTCAAGATGAAGGATAGGAATGGTGGATTAGGATTCCTTTGCCTATGGTCTAAAGTCTTTGATTATGTTGGTATTGATGTATCAAATGAGATTGCCAAGGAAGTACCACCTCAATCTTGTATCAACACTCATATTCTCAACAAAATGGGAAGAAGAAATGTTGATGAACAAGGTCCTCAAGAGCAAGCTCCTCCAAGAGCACCTCAAGCTCAAGAACCACCCTCCTTGGTTGATGTAATGAGAGAATTACAATCCATCAACCAAAACATCCAAAGGATTGAAGAAGAGCA
>NC_029777.3:111001424-111028278 GCF_000817695.3 Arachis duranensis
TATTTGATTATATGAATTGTTAAACTAACTCCTAGTAAGCTAAGGATTTCTATTATGGTTTAAATACTTTGATATTTCCTTCATAATTTTGTTTAATGATTAATGCTTGTATTCTTATTTGGTGAATAACTCAAAATAGGCTTGGTACCGCTATTTTAAGTTAATGTGCATGCTTTGATATATTTCACTTCTTTAGGGGGAATTATGCATGCTTGTTATATATAAAAAGAGGAAATCAAATTCTTTTTGAAAGGGGGAATATCTCATCCTTGAGATTAATAGAGAAATTGAACTTAAAAAAAATCATTGTTTTATGCATGCTTCTATGACACATTTCAAACTCCTTTCTTTTTGATAATGTCAAAAGGGGGAAGAGAAGTTTGAGGATATTTGAAGTTTTGAACTTTTGAAAAAGAAGAAGTTTGAGGATTTGAAAAGAAGAAATAAGTTTGCGAAACAATGATTTCAAAAAGACTTCCGCTAAGCAAAAACTTTGATATCTAAATCGTTTTCTTTGATAAACGCCCTTTAAGGGAACAAATGCACATATTTAGGGGGAACTCCTGCAAAAATTTTTTTTGTGAAGTCTTCTCCAAAGCTTTCTATAAAACAAAGTGCATTATTGTTGCTTTCAAAATCATTTATAAATGCATATCCTCAAAATTGGTTTGTCATTATCAAAAAGGGGGAAATTGTAAATCATGTTGCTTGTATGCGAAGTTTGTATTCGTAGGTTTTGATGAATGACAAACCAATAAACGACATGAAAGACAAACCAACAAACAACTTGAATGAACAAGCATGTTGAAAGATCAACCAACATTCAACGTTGAGGAATGAAGAGTTGAAAGCAACACAACAACAACAAGAAACTCAAGTCCACAACATTTGAAGACAAGTATAGTGTCTTAGGACTTAGGTAACTTCTTGTTAAGAACCAATTGCTAAACCTCTCAACACACACTCACAAAATGTTTTGATACACATCTTGCAATTCGATGCTAGCCAAATGGTATGGTTTAAAACTTGTTTTCAAAGGTACAAAAAGCGTAGGAATTGACTCCAACAAGTTTGAGATAAATCCTAAGTATTTTGAAGTGATTTTAAGCCATTCTTTAAGGTTTACATCGATGCACACTCATCTTGCATCGATGCAAAGCATGCAACGACTTGTTGCATCGATGCAAAGATGTTTGCATCGATGCAACCTAGCTGAAAATTCAAATTTCAGCATCAAAGACACATTTGCATCGATGCAAAGTGTTATGCATCGATGCAAATAATTCAAAAACATAAAAAAACGGCTAGTTTTGACAAAAAGGCTCCATCCCACTAACTCCCCAACGTTTCTAAGGTTTGGGGAGTCTATAAATAGATGGATTGAAGCCTTATTTCACATACTTGAGTATTTGCAAACTATTTTGTTCATATTCTTTCATTCTACACATTTTTTGAGAGAGCAATATCAATTGGTTCAGTAGTGCTAAACTTGTAATCATACACTTACTCATTTCATCTCAACAATTCTTTGAGAATTGTTTTCTTGTACACTTTGTAATTTGGAGTGTGATCTCCAAGGTTGAGTTAAGAGTTATAAACACTATAGTCGGTGAGGATACCAAAGAGGTGTACTAAGTACTCAAGGCAAATCTTAGAGAAGGTATCTCTAAGTGGAGTGGGTTAGTATACGAGTGGTGATCATATACCGTGAGGTGTTAGAAACTAAGGACTCGGATTGTAAAAGGTTTTGCGCGAGCACCTTGAAGCTTGGCAATAGTGGAACTTCTCAATTGCGATTGAGAAAGAAAGTGGACGTAGGACAAGGATTGTGCCGAACCACTCTAAATAGCGTTTGCATCTCTCCAAACTCATCTCTTCAATATTATTGTCTTTTACCTTTGAGCAAATAAATTGTGATCGAAAAGTAGTTTCGTAAGTACTTAAGGAGTAGCTTAAGTCCGATTGGTAAAAAGCTTGATCAATTTATTTGAGTTGGTGTCTATTGGAAAGTAAAAGCTCCTTATAAATGCTTAGCAATTGAGTTAAGCTCTTGGAAAAATACTAGTACAATAACACTTTTGTATATTGTCTTTAACTTTTGTAAAAAGATTCATTGTTGTTGCAATACTCAATTCACCCCCCCTCTTGAGTAATTGTGCATAGGTTCTACAAGTGGTATCAGAGCTTAACCCTTTGAAAGACTTAACCGTTTAAGGGAAAAGATCATGGCAAGCACAAGCTTTAACAACAACAACACTAGCGAAGGTAACTCAACTGCTAGACCTCCTCTTTTTAGCGGAACAAATTACTCTTATTGGAAAAAATCAAAATCAAAATGGTAACTGAGAAGTCTTTTCATTGAAACGTGGGAGAGAATAAGGAAAAAATATTTGATTTGACATAAACTCCCCTTTTTGAAGATATGATGTGAAAACCTTCCTACAAATTATTAAAAAATAATTTATTGAAAACATGATGCCAGAAAAATAAAATTGGGCCAGTATCATGGAATGGGCTTAAAGGAGGTTAATTGGGCTTGAGTTCAAGGCACCAAAGTTCAATCTCTCCATTGTCTTGTTCATCACCCAGATTTGTCTCCCTGCTGCTTACGAGACAAAAACAAACAGAAGCATGGAAATCACTTTTTTTCAACAAAACTCAACTCCATCTTCCCCAAACTGTTTCTTAATGAACAAAACCTATCTTTACACAGAGATTTAGTGAAAATGTCAGCAAGTTGCTCTTCGGATTTCACAATTGGATATTAATAGTACCTTTTTGCATATGTTCCCTAATAAAATGATATCTTACTTCAATGTGCTTAGTTCTAGAGTGCAGCATAGGATTTTTAGAAATGTTTATAGCACTCATATTATCACAAAACAGAGGTATACTATTGATTTTCACTTTGTAATCCTCTAATTGAGTTTTTAGCCATAAAAGTTGAGAACAATAAGCTGCCGCAGAGATATATTCAGCTTCAGCAGTGGATAAAGCGACTGTGCCTTGTTTCTTGCTCGACCACATGTTGAGTGAGCTTCCAAGGAAACAACACATTCCGAAAGTGCTTCTTCTATCCACTCGGTCACCCGCATAATCTGCATCACAAAAATCTACTGCACAAAATTTATTAGATTTTGGATACCACAAGCCAAGATCACATGTGCCCTTAATGTATCTAATGATTCTTTTAACAGCCGAAAAATGGGATTCTTTTGGGTGAGATTGAAACCTAGAGCACACACCAACACTTTGAACAATATCCGGCCTAGAGGATGTAAGATACATGAGGGATCCTATCATTCCTCTATACTTTGTTTCATCCACAACTTTTCCATTTTCATCCTTGTCAAGCTTTGTGTTTGGATGCATAGGAGTTTCCATTGGTTTGGAATTTTTAAGGCCAAATTTCATGATTAACTCTTTTGCATATTTACCTTGGTGAATAAAAATACCACTAGGAGTTTGTTTAATTTGAAGACTAAGAAAGAAGGTTAATTCACGTATTAAACTCATTTCAAGCTCACTAATCATAAGTTTTCTAAACTCTTCACACAAGGTTTCATTGGCCGAACCAAACACAATGTCATCCACATAAACTTGAACAAGCAAGATATCATCATTAGATTCTTTTATAAACAAAGTATTATCAGTGGTACCCTTTAGAAATTTATTTTCCAACAAGAAGACACTAAATCTTTCATACCAAACTCTTGGAGCTTGCCTAAGGCCATAATGAGTCTTAGAGAGTATAAAAACATGATTTGAAAACTCTTTGCTTTCAAAACCAGAGGGTTGAGCCATAAATACTTCCCTATCTATAAAATCATTAAGAAAAACACATTTGACATCCATTTGAAATATTTTAAAGCCCTTGTGGGCAGCATAGGCAAGAAGCAACCTAATTACTTCCATTCTTGCTACCGGAGCAAATGACTCATCAAAATCAATACCTTCCTCTTGATCATAACCTTGGGCCACTAATCTAGCCTTGTTACGAACAACACTACCATCCTCACCCAATTTATTTTTAAAAATCCATTTTGTACCAGTTACCTTTTGACCATTTGGATTTGGAACAAGAGTCCAAATCTCATTCTTCTCAAATTGTGCTAGCTCTTCCTCCATAGATTTAACCCATGAGGGATCTTCAAGAGCTTGCTTCTCATTATGAGGTTCCAATTGGGACAAGCAGGCAACATTGCTTGGTTCCACGTGTTTCTTGCTTTAAGATCTAGTGGTTATGCCCTGGGAAGGATCACCAATAATGAATTCATGAGGGTAACCCTTCAAAAACTTCCATTCTTGTGGCCTTTGAGGAAAGGTTCTGCTTTGCTGAGTTTCAGTAGACAATTCTGTTCTGGATTCTCTGACTTGTTCAGGAGACAAAACAGAAATGTCTCTTTCATTCTGACGAGACATTTTTGGACAGATAGATTCAACAGCTGGGACGGACTTGAAATTTTCTTGATTGACTTCTTGGTTCTCATCAGTTTCACAACCTGCATCATCATCTGCTCTATGTGATCAGCCATGAGACAGGTTTGAAACTTGGTTTCAAATTCTTCATCTTCATCAGGGTCATTTTCCAAGTCTTTCCAAGATGCCATGAGACCTTTCTTCTTTCCTCTTTTCTGATTGTCCTCCTTCTTCAGCTTAGGACAATCAGACTTGAAGTGTCTAGCTTCTTTACAGTTGTAACAGATCACTTTACTGAGATCCCTTTTGGCTTCCTTGAGCTGCCTCCTTTGTTTCGTTCCTTCATCTTCACCATTTTCCTGAATTTTTTAGCAAACAAAATAAATTTATTTTCAGATGAGTTATCACTGGATTCATCATCCAGAGGTTCAGTAACAGATTTGAGAGCAATTCCTTTCTTTTTTGTATCTTTTTTCAAATATGTGTTTTCAAAGGAAAGTAAATTTCCTCTCAAATAATCGTAAGTCATAGAATCGATGTTACTACTCTCAGCTATCACTATTGCTTTAGTTTCCTACTCTTTAGTGAGACATCTCAATATTCTCCTCACAAGCACAGATTCAGAATATGTGATCCTCATAGCATCGAAGTCAGTGACGATAATGTTGAATCTTTCAAATAGTTCATTTATCATTTCTCCTTCTTTCATTGAGAACATTTCATATTCTCTATTCAACATGTTTATTCTGGACTTCATGAGTGATTTAAAGCTTGTCCCAAATTTTCTTTGCTATTGTGCATCTTGACACCCGTCGGTATTCCTCGAAGCTGACCGCAAAATTGAGCAAGTTGACTGCTTTGGCGTTGAGCTCTACTTTCTTTCTGTCTTCCTCATTCCAATAAGCTTCACCTTTGAGTGTAACCACACCATCAGCTCCTGTAGTGGTTGGAAATTGTGGACCTTTCAGGATTATCTTTCAAAGTCTGTAATCTACTGATTGAATAAATATCTTCATTCTTTCTTTCCAGTAACTGTAGTTCTTTCTATTAAAGAATGGGGTCTGTTGCTTAATTGCCCTTCTGTCAGAGTGTATACTACCAGATTTAAGCCACTGTTAGCCGCCATCAGGATCTTTTTTCTAAGTTGCAAAGCTTGATCTCTGAGACCAAGCTCTGATACTAATTGATGGTAATTAGTGGCTAAGAAAAGGGGGTTGAATCTTAGCCCCTCTTTTCTGAGTATCAATTGCTGCTTTTTCAAAGAAACTTTAGGAGATATTTCTATTTTTGTCTCATAACTAGTTAAGAGACATTTTCTTTTAGTTTCGTAACCGGTTAGGAGATATTTTTTATTTTTGTCTCCTACGTAACAGAAATAGAATTGGAGTAGAAGAGAAAGAGAGAATCACACCCAAAAGTATCCTGGTTTAACTGCTAAGTGCAATGCAGCCTACATCCAGTCTCCATCACAACTGTGACGGAATTTCACTATAATCATCAGATTACATACACCAATTCTTCCCTAGGAACTACCCATTCCTATCCGGGACAAATCTGGATTCTATCCCCAAATCTGAACTTGACTTGGACACCTACCAAGCTTTCAACTGCAAAGTGCTAACCCAACTTGCAAGGGAATCTCCCACAGGATTATGAAACACAACATACAGATGTACAAAGGAACTCTTAGACATCTATGGCTTTTTCTTTAATTTTGCTCTCTCTGCATTTTTTCTCTCACTGATTTTTTCTTGCAAATCTCACTCTATTTACCTTTTACCATGAGACTCAGACAAACAAAACTAAAGAAAAGAATACAAAATAAAACCCATTTAAGGAGAAGAACTCAGGAAGCTTGGGTAGCTATGAGAACTCTGTGCTTTCTCTCCTTGTCTGAACCCTTGGCCGTTCACCCTTATTATAGAAGGGGAAGCTTCCAAAGTTGAAACCGTTTCAACCAAGCCACCAACATACTCTCCAACAAACAGCCGGTTCGGATAGAGAGAAGAGAGAGGGAAAATTGAAAGCAAAACCAACATGCATGTACCTCTCTCTCATCCCTTCTCATCAAGCTTCATCAATCTGAGCCTTTCATCTTGACTTTGGCCCTAAGAATGAATTTTGACCCTTGATGAATCTTTGATCTTTGACAGCTCATTCCTTTCCATATTTGCTTCTTTTTTCATGTAGCTCCAGTAGCTACCTTCTGTCTTGAATGAACAAAAATAGAAACGAGCTTTACCACTGAGATCTATCTTGGTCGAACAAAGGTTCTTGTTGTTCTTGATGATGTCAATGATTCAGATCAAATAGAAGATTTATGTGGAGGACATACATGGTTTGAGGCAAGTAGCAGAATCATAGTGACAACAAGAGATAAGTATGTTCTTGCTACAGCTGATGCAGATCATATACATGAAGTTAAGACATTGAATCCTGATGAATCTCTTTGGCTTTTCAACTTGAATGCCTTTAAGCAAAACTGCGTTATAAAAGCATAACAAGTTGAGTTATCCAAGAGAGTGCTTAATTATTGCAAAGGCCTCCCTTTAGCATTAAAAATCTTGGGTTCCTTCTTTAAAGGGAAAAACTCAACAAGATTGGGAAAGTGAATTGGCCAAACTTGAAAAGATGCCTGATGAAAAAATCCAAAGTATATTGCGATTGAGTTAGATCGTAATGATCGGATTATATTTTTGGAACTTGCATGTTTCTTTGATACAAATACAGAAGTAGAGCAGATAAAATCTCTTGTTGATTGCTGTATGTGGATACACAACTACTATCGGGTTGACAAATCTTTGTAATAAAGCTCTTATTTCCATTTCAAACAATTGTGTGTCAATGCATGACTTAATTCGAGAAATGGGTTGTGAAATTGTTCGCGAAGAATGTCTAGATGATCCAGGAAAACGCAGTAGACTATGGGATTCTTGTGATACCTATATAGTACTGAAATACAGTAAGGTAAGTGTAAGATTACCCAGATTGTAATTTTGTCCCATTTTGATATATATTACTTTTGACATACATACTATGTAGGGAACTCAAGCTATTCAAAGTATCACTTTAAACATGTATGAAATTGATACGATAAGGTTGCACCCTGAGACATTTGAAAGAATGCCAGAACTGAAGCTTGTTAGATTTCATGCACCCGATTTCAGAAGAAAGTTGTGTGCTCCAGAAGATATTACATCCCTGCCAAAGAAGTTAAGCTATTTTCATTGGGATGCGTTTCCTTTGAAATCTTTGCCGTCTTCTTTTGGTGTTGAGAGAATTGTTGAAATCATAATGCCCAATAGTGGATTCAAACGCTTTGGGAAGGTGAACAGGTATGGAAAGAGACAACATTGTTTTTCATTTATAATTCCAACAAGATTGTGAAATTATTTTGATGCCATACACATGCATGTATACCTACCTTTTAATGAGTTAATTTCAGAATCCTGTAAGTCTAAGGAAAGTGGATCTAGATGGTTCATCAAGCCTAATCCAGCTCCCAGATTTATCAAAAGCTTCAAATCTTAGAGAAGTGAGTATCTCTGGTTGCAAGAGTCTACGTCAAGTTTCTCCATCTGCTGTGTGTTCCCAGAAGCTGAAATACCTGAAAGTGAGCAACTGTGAGAGCCTTGAAAGAAAGAATTTCCTTTCTGCCCCCCACTCCCCACAACACCCACTTCGCCGTTTTTGTGCAGACGAGGGATTAGGACAGACAAATTTGAAGGATTGGAGGAGGAAATGAAACTGCGTCATTTTCGTCTCCAGGGACTTATATGTCCTGTTACGAAATGCTCTAATGCCACCTGGCCTCTATTACGGCCAGCTCAGCTCCAACTCTGCCAGTTCAGCCTTTTTCATCAAGTGCAAACGGCTGAATTCAACGGAAGGATATAAATGTCTACGTTTTTCAGGAGTGAGGGACTTTAATGTATTTTCCATTCTTTGAGGACGAAAATGTCTACGAAAAAAAGTCAGGAACGTATTTGTCCTTTACTCAAAAGATAATTTAAGAACAATTAAAGATAAAAAATAAAATAAATAAATACATAAATAAATAATGATAATATTCAAAATAATTTTCTAAAAATTATATAAATTATTGAGTTTAACTATTATATATATTTAAAATAATTCTACACATCTAAATTTTTTTGTCAATCAAGTTTAACCAAGTTAGTCTAATATAACAAGAATTAGTTATAATTAATATTATTCTAAATCTTGGTTTTTTTTTTTCCAAAGATAATACTTTTATTGCAATTAAATGATTCAATTACAATACCCACACAAACGGGGATAAGCATATACAATAATAAAAATTTGGGGAACTCCTAGAAACAATAATACCAAGCTAAAGCAGTAGGGATTAAAACAAAAAGGACAAGCTATTCTCTCCTCTTTAGTTTCTGTTGCTATGCCTCTCAAGTTGCCCAAATTCTTCCGCAAATGTCAGAGCTTGGGACAGAATTTCCCCAACCTCAACTTTACAATTTTCAAAAATGAGAGCGTTCCTGGACAACCAGATCTGCCATAGAAGGTAACTTACTTGACTGATTTTTTCTTTTGAGTCTCTTCTTCTTCTCACCGCTTCCATCAACTGACACCACCAATCCCATGGTTCCATAGTCGAATATCTGGGAATCACACTTGTTACTGGTGATTGATTCCAGACTTGCACAACACCCGGACAGAAAATCAGAGCATGGAGGTGCGTTTCTGGCAATGAAGAACATCGCAGGCGTAAATTGGGGATCTGAGATATCCTCTTATGAAGATTTGTCTTCACTGCTAGTCCTTGGTGAGCAAATTTCCATAGTTGTCTACTTTGAAATCTGACATGAAGATCTTCCATAGGCTTATGAAAAAACTTGTAAGCTACTTCATATCCCGTTCTAATATTGTACTGACCAGAATCATGATTTATCCATCTGACTGAATCTTCACCTTCTTCAATGTCTATTTTTGGTAGATTTGTTGTGCTATGTTGGGACTGAACTTACTATGAATGAGCGGTGTATTCCAACCCCCTGTCTCATTGAATAGTTGTCTTAGCCAGATCAGATTTTCATTACTGCAGTCTTCTTCATGTACTCGAAAGGGAGGTAAGTTACCAAACCATGGTTCTTCTTTGAATTTTACTATACCCTGTGTCGTGACTTTCCATTTGGTACCCTATTCCAGTACTTTTCTGCCTTCCAATAAGCTCTGCCAAGTCCAAGATGGTCTCAGGCCTGGTTTCGCTCCTAAAAAAGAGGTAATTCTAAAATATTTGTTTTTGAAGACTTTATAAAACAGAGAATTTGGTTTAGTCATTAGTCTCCATCCCTGTTTTGCCAGCATCGCCAGATTAAACGCTTTGAGATCTTTAAACCCCATACCGCCTTCTTCTTGAATTCTGCTCATTGTATCCCAGTTGATCTATTGGAGTTTTTTTTATTCTGTTTTTGACCCACCAAAATTGCATCATCATTTTGTGAATATCATCTAATAGTGATTCGGGCAGTTTGAAACAACTTAGAGTATAGATAGGTATAGCATACCCCACAGCTTTGATTAATTTCTCTTCCACTTGCTACAATAGTTGACGCTTCCAACCTTGTAGCTTCTTCAACACTTTATCCTTTACATAAGCAAATGTCTGATTTTTAGATCTGTTAACAATAGATGGAAGACCCAAATATTTGTCTTGTGCACTAATATTAGAGACTCTAAATCTTATTATTTAATTAACTTAGTTGGACTTTATTCATAAAAAGATTTAAATATGTATTATTACTCATATGTTTATACATATATTATGCTAGCCAAACCCTAAATTAATTTAGCTTATAAAATATATTAACGTGAGTTAAATTAGTACTTTTATTAATATTTTGTTATGGGCTAATACATTTTATCTTAACATGAATGAACACGAGCAATTTTATCTGAGTTTGTTTAAATATGAACACCATTAATTATAGTTATCATAACTTAAGCTATACTAGACATGTAATAGCTCATTCATCTTACCTTGTAAAATCTTCATAAACTCTACAAATGTAACTTAGGACTAAAGTAGACATATATAATTTTATGGATTTAGTTTTGATGGATTCAAAATGTTTAGACTATTAAATGATCTTAATATTAGAATATATTTTTTAAATTTTTTAATAATTATTAACTAATTTTTATTTAATTTGATTTATTAATTAATCCTTCATATATTATTTAATTTTAAAATTTATTCTATATTTTATAAATTATTATTCTATCTTAAAAAAATTATTTTTAAATTCTATAAATATTTATCTTCAATCTTTTTTAATTTCATTTTGATTTAGAAATTCTAATCTTATCTTTTTTTAATTTTAAGATTTCATAGTCTATCATCAATTTATTTTTTAATTATCTAGTTTTATAATTATAATCATTTATGAATTTTCTTCCATTGTGATTATCAATTTTGTTACAACGACGACCATCGTTTATGAATAGGCAGATATGCGATCATCACAGTTGCATAAATCGCAATCGGCATAAATTCAATCGATTTTTATATTGAAGTAATTAATTGGTTAATGAATAGAAGTCTTTTACCGTTTACAATGTTCAAAAAATTAATCAATTTTTATATCTAGTTAATCAATTGGTTAGTGATTTTTTGTTTTTGCAATTGTTCGTAAAACAATAGATTTTATTTTATTCAAAAAATCGATTAATTAGTGAAAAAATATAAATATTAAAAAAATAATTAATTATACATACTCGGACTTTTTTTTTATATACAAACAACTGATTATTTGAAAGATTTATCTAAGACTTTATTCATCATATGGGTTTTATTATCATATAGCTAGGTTTTATTTTGTTACAGCATTATATAACCTAGTTTACTTAATCATTTTTTTTAATAGTCAATTTTAAGATGTCAGATATATTTAAGAAGGATAGTGATATAAATGAACAATACTAAAAAATAATATGGATGAATAATTTGAGGAGAATGATAATATTACTTTTTTTTTCATATTGTTGTATAAATTACTTATACACATATTAGTATATCACATAATTATTCTAAACAAAATATTATATTAAATTATTTTTATAAGAAAAAGAAATGCCCCGGACCGAAATGAACGTGCAAATTTATACGAGTTTAAGACAAATTTCAGAAGCCACGCATATGCAGTAGAAATGTACTTTAAAGAATATCCCAACTATATATCTGTCTATCAAATAATTTTTCAAATGATATTTAGGGTAAAAAACTTATATAAGCCAAGGCAAGAAGGGTCTAACGTAAATACGCCAAACCGAAAATCGTTTCAGTAATAAGCCAAACACTATCTTTATGTAATTCGAACCAAGGTGGTTCGAACTACAAACCTGAATAATTCGAACCAGGGTGGTTCGAATTAGGGGAGAGGAAATTTAAACGTAATTCGAACCAGGGTGGTTCGAACTCTTCTTGCACGTAATTCGAACTGGCCCAGCTCGAATTATTCATTGGAAACCAAACCATGTAATTCGAACCAAGCTGTTTCGAATTACCCTTGGCGTGGTTCTTTATAATTCAAACCAAGGTGGTTCGAATTATGGGTGATTCGGCTATATAAGGAGTTCGAATCACCCTCATTCGAACTATTATTCCTACCCCCTACCCCACAAAAATCTCAGAGAAAACGACCCAGATTCTGTCTCGGAGGTACTCCTCCATCCGCCTTCACCGCTGCATCAGAGTCTGTCGCAGGGATTTCGGCGGCACCCCTGCATGTTGCGCCACCAGCACAGCCTGCCCCACCGGATGATGGGGATGACATCGCATCTGTTTAGATGATTCACGTTTCATGTATTTTTTTCCTTAAAGTTCATTCATGTACGAAAGTGATTTGTATTTTTTTTTTGTTATGTTATAGTCTGTTCACCTATGTTTTTTTTATTTTTGTTGTTGGACTTTGATTATGTATGATCAATGAATCTTGAAACAGTTCAGTATTTATTTTTTCTTATTAAATTGTGCACCTACGGAAAATGTAGCATTATACATAATTAAAGAAGCCATATTCATTACTACTCGCAACAATCAAACTAAAAGTCATGCGTACTAATGTAAATAATACTGACACTAACAACATGCGAAATAATGTAAATAACTCTAAGACTAGCAACATGCGCACTAATGTAGATAATGCTAACACTAACAACATGCATACTAATGGTGTCCTGTCTGAGACGAGCCTCCAACCTGTGGGCAACTACGTCGTGTGTGTCCGGGTTGGCGACATAGGCCGCATCTCTTTGGCCGATTCGGATCTGCCTCGTCCATATTCGTCCGTATCCTAGTGGATCTAGGACGACCCTCTCTGGCACGCCTCTTGTCAGGGTCTGGAATCACCGTGGGCCCGTCGTAAG
This sequence comes from Arachis duranensis, assembly GCF_000817695.3. Lineage (NCBI taxonomy): Eukaryota > Viridiplantae > Streptophyta > Magnoliopsida > Fabales > Fabaceae > Arachis > Arachis duranensis. The sequence goes on from NC_029777.3 coordinate 111,014,247, forward strand.
GTGGCCAGAATCCCTCCGGGATCGGAGGTGTGAATCCCATCCGGTACACACTGAACACCGAGCTAATCTGATAGACGCTGTGAACGTAAGAGGTCCAGGTGACCCGTGAGTATGCACAGCATGCAAGTGCGTGCTGACACGGGAAATGAAGAGCCTGGAAGTACCCGCAGTCACATGTCCGAGAGGCAAGGGATACTCTGTAAGTACCCAAGGAGAAAGAACCAGTCGGAGTGGTCTCTGCTACAGTGAACTCGGAGTTATCCCGGTCATACAACGTCACCGTGAAGCACCTGGCCGTCTTCATGTTGGCCTCAATACACTTCACCAAATGCTGACTGAATTGTTGTCCTGTTCCCATCTGGGCCTCAGCCTCTCTCCCCTTGCGAACAAACAGTTCCGCAAGCCTACCATATGTTGCCTTCACCAGGGATGCTACAGGGAGATTTCTGACCCCCTTCAGGATAGAGTTCACACACTCAGAGATGTTCGTCGTCATGTGACCGAATCTCCGCCCTTCATCACGATGCTGAGTCCACAACGAGTAATCAATCCGGTTCGCCCACTCACACATCGCCGGATCTTCAGATCGCAGGATATCAAACCAGTAATCAAATTCAACCTCGGTCTTCGCAGACGCCGCGTTCACTAGTAGCCTCCTAGCGTCTTTGCCCTTGAAGGTTAGGGCAAAATTAGCCGCTACGTGTCGTATGCAGAATGCACGGTACGCAGATGGCGGTAGCCAACCGCCGTCAGGGGACTCAAGCGCAGCCTTGATGCCGTTGTGCCTGTCCGATATAACCAGCAGACCGGGCTGCGGGGTCACGTGCTGTCGAAGGTGCGAGAGAAAGAATGTCCAGGATTCCGCATTCTCACCCTCTACTAGTGCGAATGCGACAGGTAGAATGTTCGAGTTCCCGTCCTGTGCAATCGCGATGAGCAACGTCCCCCCCATACTTCCCATACAGATGGGTGCCGTCAATGCTCACTAGCGGCTTGCAATGACGGAATGCCTCGATGCACGACGGAAAAGTCCAAAAAAGCCTGTGGAAGTACGCTTGAGACTCGTCCACTTGTCCTCCAACTCGAACTGGGCTCGTCTTAAGGACGACAACACTACCAGGCATCGTCAGCTGCACACCCAACACCCACCTAGGCAGGTCGTTGTAGGACTCATCCCAGTCACCGTATATGAGGGCAATCGATTTCTGCTTCGCCATCCAAACCCTCCGGTAAGTCGGCCTAAAACCAAAGTGCGCTGCCGTGGCGTTCAGGAGCACCTTGATGCTCACGGATGCATCGACCCTAACCATTGGCATAATGAAAGTTGAAATCACATGATAATCCAAACTCCTGTGGTCACTCGAGATGGATGTGGCCAGGCAAGTGTGAGGTCCATTGTACCGTTTGACCTCCCAAATGCCCTTGCGCTTCCGGAGACTCAGTCGAATCAACCATGTGCACCCATTCCCAAACTCGGAACACTTGCCCACATACCGGCGGTGATCGGACTCCACCACCTTGTACTGTACCCCTCGCCGGATGCTGTAAGTCTTCACACTTAAAAGGGCTTCATCTTTATCCTGGAATTGCTGACCAACCTGGAACTCTGTCAGACCACCAGTCCCTTCTGCATCTCTAGCTCCGAATCCAACAGCGTGCCCTAATACCCCCTCATGTCTCATGGCGTCCAAGTCCAACGAGGAAAAATGTGGTGGATACTGCTGTGTGCCAGAGCTAGAACCACCTACCTCCAATGCAGGCCCAGTCGCTCCAATATCATCAGCGCTATCATCGTCAATCATATCCAGCTCGACGTCATCCTCCTCTTCATCAACCAAAAAACCGTCTCCTACGCCAATAGGTGCAACTCCCACTAAAGCGTTCGGCAAATTTTCCCTTTCCACTACCTCCTCGCCTTCGGTGCCATTGAGGTCAACAGCAAAAGACGGGGAGGCGACATGTTGGACCACTGGTTCGTACACAGGGATGGACGAGGAAGCAACGGCAAGCCGGGAACTAGAACCTGCTGGATTCGCTATAGTGTTCGTATTCCAGTTCGAACCGCCGGAGCTGGATACAACATCAACCAGCCGTGCCAACAACTCCGGTGTCCTCACTTCCGGAAACTGCCGCCGACAAAGAAACATTACTTGCAAGTCCACATCATTATTAATCGTGAAGCAATCATACTTCACGGTATTCTGTAGCACCGTGACTGGAATGCGATAGAAAAACTTCTTTACCCGCTTCGCACCATCCAGACCGAGCTTCATTAGTACAGCGCTAACAAGGTCATCATAACTCGTCGTAGATGTTACGACAATACATAGAGGATTCTTATCTGTGAACTTTACTCCGGAACGAGTTTTTCTATTAACAGATCCTCTGTGGTGCACCAAAACCACAAAACTCTCCTCACTAGCCATCTTACTCCCTCTAATGAGACTAACTCACGTTTGGAACCATATATATACAGCTCAGTCTCACACTAATTCGAACCGGTCTGGTTCGAACTAGGATTTGTGTAATTCGAACCAGTCCGGTTCGAATTACACGGAAACCGTCTCTCTCTATAATTCGAACCAGCTTGGTTCGAATTACGTTCATTCTTAATTCAAACCAAGCTGGTTCGATTTATTACCAACCAACAAAACCTAATTCGAACTCACCTGGTTCGATTTACTAACAATTAGAGTTGGAACCAACCTGGTTCGAATTATATAAAAATACGATCTGGCTTATTGCTGAAACGATTTTTGCTTTGGCGTATTTACGTAATTTTTTGAGCCAGTTGGCTTATTATGGTTTTTTACCCTGATATTTATTAAAAATTAATTCGCATCAAAATTTAAGATTTAATTAGAGTGAGACCAGTGTCATTTGCAGATTTATAAATTAATTATACTGTTTTGCAAAATATTTTTTTTAATTTATTTATTTATAAAAAACATAGATTTTTTACCAATAGTGTTATATAACATGAATGTTTGACCATCTCAAAAAATATAGTCACGTTCATACATTTATTCAATTGGGATTTTATACATGACTTTTGTATTTAACAACTATCAATGGATGAATAAAGCGGTTCATGCTTTAAAGATGCTATATAAAATATAAATCAATTATTTTAAATAAAATATAATTTGCAAGACATACCAATAGTATGAAATAGTTGTTCAAATAATAATAAATAGATAAAATATGATCTCAACATATAAATATTCAATAACCAAAGTTCCTTGATAACCTAAATCGGTGTATCTTCGTATCTAATTATTTATTATATAATCCAAACAAAAATAGTTAAAAAGTGTGTATGATTTTTTAGATTGTAAAACATTATAATCAATTATTTTACTTAACAATCATTGACCAAGTAATAATTAGAATAGAGAAAGCATATTGCTTTCACTATTTCAATGGATTTTGTCAAAAACACAATTACATGTTTTAAGGATTTAAGAAATGGTGAAAACTCAACATAAAAAATCTTTTGCTTTTAGAAATATGTATATGTAAAAGAAAGAAGAAAGAAAAATAAAGAATACTGACACATCAAATAAAAAAGAAAATAAAAAAAAAAGAAAAATAAAGAAACTAAAAGAAATACCAAAAAGTTAAGAATTGAACAAACTATGTATTTTTTTTGTTCAATTTTATATCACTGTCAAAAAAATATTATCATTTAACTATGCTAAAAACATTCATTAATAATACTTCAACATAATTAAAATTCTATAAAATTTATATCTTATGAGAATTTATGTGTGCAAATTGATTGAAATTGGTATCATGTATGATTATGTTTGTGAAACATTAATCATAAATGAATATAAATTCTCTCATTTATATTTTTTCTGTTATTGAATTCATTAACTTTTTTTCGTCTATTTATTATTAAGGGTAAAAAAGATGCAAGTTAAAAATATTAATCGGTTTAAATATCAATATAATAAAAAAGATTGAGATAAAAAAATTTTCTTATACTAAATAAATTAATTCTTTCAATAAATACATGTATTAATGTTTTTGTATACAAACTATACATAAATATAATAAAGTAAATTAAGTATAAGATTTGTGTGTAATCCAAACCATATATTAGGGATCTAATAATATAATTAAATATCATTTAGTTAGTATTCGTACATTGTATGATTATAATATAAATTATATTTTTATTAAAATTTTAATTTTTTTTAATTGTATTACAATAACAGAGTATAATAATATTTATTTAAATATATAAACATAATATCTTTTATATTTATTCACTAAAATGAACTAAAAAATTAACAAGATTATTTTGGTTTCTAAAAACAGAAGATGGAATAATCTTATATATTATACAATAAATTTTTTATTTTTTATATAGAAAATCTTTTTAAATTAAAAGTAACAGTAAATTTTTATAATAGAACAGTATTTGGCCCGGACGTAGCCGGGTTTTACACTAGTAATACTAAAGATAAATCCAAAATGGCATTACCCCATTGCCTTAGTACCTTACCCACCCCACCATGAGCATCCCCCATTTCCCGGTAACCCTCCAAAAAAGAAAAGAGTATATGAGTAGGAAGACAAGAACAGGAAGGTGAGGACAAAATCGTCAATCACAGAAAAAAGAATTGAAGAGCATTCATTTCTCTGCTTGTCATCTTCGAAAACCATCAAAAACAGGTGCACCCCCCTAACCCCCTTTCACCTTTACTTCACCTCCCCCTACTCCTCCTTAACCATAAACCCAAACCCCAAATTCCTTCATTTAATCACAACAATTTCCATCTCTCTCTCTCATCCTAACTTTTCTATATATATAATAGGGTACACCAACACACCTCCTTATTCAACTGTTTTCGCCATGAAGCGTCCGATCTCCCGCGACGGCGACGGCAACGGCGACCTCCTCAAGATGAAGAAGGTTAAGGTGGACGGCGATGCCGACGCCGAAGAGAATTGTGTCCTCCGGGAGATGCGGTATTTCGATGACAACGTGCTGTTCGAGGTGCTGAAGCACGCGGACGCGAGGACGCTGGCTATGGCCAGCTGCGTTAACAAGCAGTGGCACAAAACTGCACAGGATGAGAGGCTTTGGGAGCTGATCTGCACCAAACAGTGGGCAAACACCGGCTGCGGCGAGGAACAGCTCCGATCCGTCGTCCTTGCCCTCGGCGGTTTCCGTCGTCTCCACTCCCTTTACCTAAGGCCTCTCTCTAAGCCATACTCTTCTTCATCGTCATCGTCATCGTCATCTCCCACTCCCTCCTCCGTTTGGGGTCCCATCTCTCAGGCGCCTGTGGCTCCTCGGCCGAAGCCCCTACCTCCTCGTTTGGGTAAAGACGCCGTACACCTCTCCCTCTCTCTTTTATCCATTCGCTTCTACGAGAAGATGTCTAATTTCAACAACCGAACCAGATGAATCTTCTTTATTCTCTTCTCTCCCACGTCTAATGGACCTTCTTCTTCTTCCCTTATTGTTATGTCTTGAGAATATTTTTATTTATTTCTTTCTCTTAACTAAATGTGACGCAAGTTTTGTATTTCAGTATTGCTAGATCTTGTTTCTTATTTGTAAATTGAGGAGAAGAAAATGCTTCATCAAGTATTGTATTATATGTACTTTGAATTCGATGAATATAAACGTAAAAGCGATCTAATTATTATTATTATTATTATTATTATTATTATTATTATTATATATGACTGTTGGTGTTGTTGGATCTAATGAGATGGGTGGTGGTGGTGGGTGAGGGAAGACCGAAAGATGAAGAAGTTGCCGGGGGCAGAAGGGTGGGATTGGGGAATAGCGAGTGATGAGGGGTTGTCTTTTCCGAAAGGCCACAACCAGACACAAACAAATAAAAGGTGTCTTAGTTGTCTTGTACTGCCACATATGCTTTTCTGTCATCTTTCGTTTCCCTAATTGCTAAACGACAACACACATGGCTTTTCCTTTGCCTTCTGCTTTCAACCACAGGCCAAATTCCTAATAATGCCACCATTTTTTGTCCTCGCACCGTTTATTGCTATTCCTTCTTCCATATGCTTAACATTGTTTACCCACTCTATCAACTGCCACCAATTTACCCTTTTCAATCAATACTATTTTCATGTATTATTCTCTGTTACCAATAAATTAATTAGTCATTCTTATTTTTCAACATACATAAAATATTCCTTTTTCTTTAGTTTCAACTTTTAAACATTAAAAACTCTTTCACATCATAGTTTGAGCTTAAATAAGTAATATTTTTTATGGTGCTTACCAAGAAAATCAACATAACATAATGTCCTTATGTGTCAATTGTTGATTGAAGGCAATTTTTTTTAAATGAAAAAAGAAAAGAATGATTAAATTAAAGTAATATAATAAAGATTTTATTATAAAAACTATATATTGATCTTGTATAATTTTTTTAGCGTTGTTATTTGTACAAATGTAATATGAGTCATCGTTTTATTTTTTTACCATTAAAAATAATTGAACTTAAATAATTTGATTAATTATTATAAATTTTAATATAAAAGATTTTAGCATTGATATTTTAATTCATAAAATATATAAATTAATTTTATATTCATTAAAATTAAATTTGATAAAATTATTAAAATGATATATAAATAATTTTATTGAATAATTTTTAATTTTATTAAATTAATACAATTTTAATAAATAACAATTTATTTCTTTTTTATTCGTGATGGTATTATAGATAAAGCAATCCTAACCCGACTAAAATTCTTGCCTGTGACATTTAATTTAATTTTTTTTAGGATGTAAATGAGATATGTATTAAATGTTTTTTAGTCAATTTTATTTAAAATATAAATGAGATATTTATATATCTATTTAATTTTTATGATAGACTATTGGATAACTAAAAAGACAGTATTTATAGTTTATTTTAGATTATTTAAAAAATAAAATTGATTTACATAACTCATCTAAGTTTATGTTTTAACAATTTTATAATAAAAAATATTAAATATTTATTATTTTAATTAATTTTATACTTATTATTATTATTTCAGACATTAATAGACTTTTTTAATTACTTTAATTTAATCTTTCTTTTCTCTTTTTTATTTAAAAGAAAAACAGCTTCCAATTAACAATTAACACATAAAGACAGTATGTAATGTTGATTTTTTTGGTAAATACCATAGAATCTCCCTAAATTAATTAGTCATTCTTATTTTTCAACATACATAAAATATTCCTTTTCCTTTAGTTTCAACTTTTAAACATTAAAAACTCTTTCACATCATAGTTTGAGCTTAAATAAGTAATATTTCGTTCAAACCACGGATTAAGTTTTCACAATCACAAATTAAATATGGTAACGTTCGCAAATAGTATGGGAAATAACATAGGTTCTTTAGGGTGTAACATAGGTTCAAAAATTAAAAATATAAAAAATGATTTTATCCTTTAAGTATTAAATTATTAATACCAAGAAAAAATATTTGCAGATTAGAATAGGTGATAGAGATTTGGCCCGAGTCTAATTATCCACGGTGATAGTTGTACTCGTTATATAGAATTCACCTTCCTAATATATAAATCAGTTTAACTAAAATTATAAAGCAGCTCTACTTATCCTACTAAATCATTTTTACTAATAACAATTTACATAACGACGTCTAGTAAATCAGTTTAACTTAAAATAATTTATTAAAATATAATACTAAATCGATTTAACTTAGATTAATGTTTATAAGAATATTTCTATAACGAAAGTCAAAACAAGATAATTAGATAATATTTAACGTGAAATATTTAATATAATGATTTACCTTTATTCTCTGTTATCAAAAATTAATAAGCGATTCTTATTTTTCAGCATACATAAATTATTGAGTTTTTTTTGAAACACGTGTACACTAATCGTCTTTTTTTTTTTGAAAAATAATAATAAATAAAATAGAGTTGTAAGAGCAAATGCTTAATTAATCCCAATGCTGTAGGCTCCTACAAATAAACATCTAATGCTCGAAATTTTTTTTTTTCATTTCTTTTCTTAAGAAAAAATTTCAATGCTATAATAAGAACGTTATCTTTATACAACTGTTTGATTCAAATAAGATTCGTTAAAATTCAAAATATTTAGGCGATTGGGCTCATTTATTTTCTCTCTATAACAAGATGTCTAAGATTTATATTCAAAATAATAAAAACAAAAAACCATTTTTTCCTTTTATAATGATATTCAAATTCCTAACACAATAACACTTAGAAATAACTGGGCTAACTGTTTAACTAATTCAAATTCATTTTATTTATAATTTAAGGCAGCGACATTTTTTGGGTAAAAGAAAAGGGCCTGAGCCCAAAGAGAAAATAAAAACGAAGAAACACTAAAGAGGATCAATATTTGTCACCCATGTACTATCATCAAAAAGCAACTGATTTAGTTCATGATATGGAGAATCTAAAAATCTGAGTGCAAGAACTCTATCTCCCAAAGCCTTTTCTTGATCATGTTAATCTCCCTTATCACAAGGATTATGGTAAGTTGTTTTCCTCTTATCATTGAGCATGTTAAAAATTTTTAATGACTAATTACATCTTTTTCTTTTTGTATAGTACTCTCAGCCCGACAAATAAAAAACTAATCCGTTCTATATCTGAATTTTATTTAAAAGTTTGTCATTAGCCAATGAATTACTGCATGCCCAAGACGGATCTAAGTTTCGAACCACAGTACCTAGGGCTAGTGAGTTGCTTTTTTTTGTCAGGGTGTCGTTTTTTCTTTATGTTAGTTAGTTTTTGTTCAACTATGGGCTTTAGTAATGTTTTTGCTTAACCTACATATATTACCTATGGGCCTATTGGGTCGTAATCTTCGGCCCATAAAGCAAATAACCACATCCACATAGCCATCGTGGTCGACATCATCACCTCCATAATCTCATCTCTCTCTCTCTCTCTCTCTCTCTCTCTCTCTCTCTCTCTCTCTTGCAGAACAAAAATGGCGCAGTGCATAACCAACACATTCCTCCACCCAAAACCCTTTCATCCTCTCCCATCCAAAACAAAACCCGTAATTGCCTTCTCTTTCTTGTTTCGATGTTAGTTATTTGTTTCTTATTTCTGTTAATTAGTTATTTCTCTGTTTGTTAGGTGGGAAATTGTAGGATAGGGGTGACGTGCAGGAAGAAGGATATACACCCGCAGTACCACGAGGATGCTAAAGTGTACTGCAACGGGGAACTCGTGATGACTACCGGTGGGACCCAGAAGGAGTACGTGGTTGACGTTTGGTCAGGTAACCACCCCTTTTACCTGGGTAGCCGGTCAGCGGTTATGGTTGACGATGACCAAGTTGAGAAGTTTAGGAAGAAGTTCAGTGAACTCACTGAAATTATGGAGATTCCGGTACTCAAGGGTGAAATCATAATTCCCTCCAGGCGCAGGGGTATTCAGAAAGGTGGCAAGAAGAAGTAGAAGAATTAATTAGATCCAACACACTTCCCAATTTGGTTTGATTCCTATCTATCTATGTAGCTTCTTATGAATTATTGATTCTTCTTGTTGTTTATAGAAGGGGGAAAAAATAGAAAATGTCCGTGTGGTGTTTGATACTATGCTTCAATGGTTCATTTGCTAATTTTATTTTTGTTAAAGAATGAGAATGAATATGATTAATTTGCTTTAGTTATATTTAAGTCTGATACATTTCATTTGTCATTGTTAGATATAGATTTTTCTATGAAATCACTTATCTCAAAAGTGTGATTGCCTTATACTTTTTGCTGGATAAATTTTGAAATAATGTTATGAAACTAATTATACCAAAAATTTAAGCGGCTAGATAGAGATACACGAATGATTATATATCTCTCAGGTGCTCTATGTAGTAATGTATAAGCTGAAATGATATGCTTATTATAATTGTAAGTAAAGGTTTAGTTTTATTATTGAGATTGTATGCATGAGTCAATTTAGTTATTATGAAATTTTGGTGACCAAATTGGATTATAAATTCTTATTTTGAGGACTAAATTGAACATTTTAAAGTCAATGACTAGATTAAATCATGATTATAATTTTAAAGGCTAAATTAAATTGAGACTAGAGAAAGAACGGTTATAGTTGTAAAATGAATTTTGTTAGTTTGTGTAGCCAATATAGATGTTACGTACTACATCAAAAAAGAAAATTAGGTTATAGTTAGTTTTATTATGTTTCTTTAGTGCTATTTTTTTTCTAACCAAAGTGCACACTATTTTGAGCCTATTGTCACGGTAAATTTTTAGAAGGTTAGATTTAACAGTATTTGTATAGTTTTCTGGAGTATTTGAGAATACGCTAGATGGTTCCGAAACATTCTAGAATGTTCTAGAAGGTCCCGGAATACCCTAGAAGGTTCTAGAAGACTTTAGAAGATCATAGAATATTCTAGAAGAGTGTGGATTGATATAAAAGTATGAAGAGTTGTATAGAACAATCTAGAAGTATTTAGAAAGTAGTGGTAGGATAGATATTTATAAAGAAGGTTCTAGATGATTAATCTAGACCATTGATTAGATTTAATCCTAACCATCCATTGAGGAGGTGGATGGCTATAAATAGGAGGTAAGAGTTAGTGTGGGTGTGTGTGAATCATTTGTAACAAACACTTGAGCAATAAAGTGTTCTTTCCACCAAAGCTTCCTTTCTCTTGTGTTCTCTTGTGTTCTTAGCTTTCTTGCTAAGTATTGAGGGTTAGGCTGACTTGGTCTTAGCTCAAGAGGTTGAGTAAGTCCGAGTTCCGGCACGGTAGCATTGGAGTGTGTCCAAGGCCGTGACAACTTGGTATCCGAGCAAGGTTCGAGAGGGAGCACAAGTGGTTTGTGGGTATGGCTTCTAATATCACCATGGAGCATGTTGAGTTTCAAAGGGGAATGGATGTTATTCCTTCTCAATGGGGAGGCAAGAAGGTCCGTTCTTCAAGTGAGCCTAGAGGTAAGGACTCTAACTTCTTAGAAGAAAGAGTTTTTATGTTGGAAAATGTTCTATCCTCTATGGATGAGTGGTTCCAAAGGATAGAACATGACAAGGAGACCCTCGAGGCTCACGTGTTAGGAGAACTAGATGCTTTCAAAGAAAGCATGCTCCAAATCGAAGAGAAGCTTGAGAATTCCTTGAAGTTATTTGAGGAAGTTCGAGTTTGGTTCGAGGAGGCGAAATCTCGACCAACCATTATAAGGGAGACGACAAAGATTGATCTCCCCAAGCCAAAGGAGTTCAAGGGTGTAAGGGACGCTCGTGAGGTGGAGAACTTCCTATGGCAAATGGAGAGGTACTTCGAAGGCCAAGGGGTGGTCGAAGAAGCAATAAAGGTACGCACTGCAGCTCTCTACCTTTCTGATAATGCGACTTTGTGGTGGAGGAGAAAGTGCGTAGATATGGAGAAGGGTACTTGCAACATAACCACATGGGAAGATTTCAAAAGGGAGTTGAAAAGACAATTCTTCCCTGAAAATGTGGTTTATGAAGCAAGGAAGAAGTTGAGGGAGTTGAAGCACAAGAGACAATTAGTGACTACGTAAAGGAGTTCACTACTCTCACGCTTCAAATCCCCAACTTAGCATCAGAGGATGCATTGTTCTTCTTCATTGATGGACTCCAACCTTGGGCAAAGCAAGAACTACAAAGAAGGAATGTTAAGGATGTCGATAAGGCCATCGTGGTGGCCGAATCACTCACTGAGTATCATAGGGGAGACTCTAAACCTAAGTCTTCCTCCAAGCCTAGTTCTGCTAAAGGTGGGGGAGACAAGGGGAAGAGTTTCTCAACCAAGAAGGAAGGAAAATACTCTTCAAAGAAAGAGTACGAGGAAAAGAAGAAGACCGAAAAGAATGGCTGGTTCAAACCCGTGAACACCAAGGGTGAACCCCTTAAGGGAATAGCAAAAGGGGTTGAGATGACTCTTGGTTCTTGGAAAGGCCTTGTGGATTTCTCAGTAGCACACATGGACGATTTTAAAATAGTCATCGGGCTCGATTTGCAAAGGAAGGCAAATATAATACCCATGCCATACTACGACGTAGTATGTGTCATGGAGAAAGGGTCTCCATGCATGGTCCCTACAGTATCTAAAGTTGGAGGACCACCGATACTCTCTGCTATGCAACTCAAGAAAGGGTTCAAGAAGGGAGAGATTACATATTTGGCTCTATTACAAGAGGAGTCAACATCTGAAAGAGAAGACGTCTATTACAAGAGGAATCAATATCTAAAAGCAAAGACGTTCCTCCCGAAATCAAGGAAGTCCTTGAAGAAAATAAGGATGTGATGCCTTCCGAGTTGCCAAAACAACTACCACCTAGGAGGAAGGTGGACCACAAGATTGAATTAGAGTTAGGAGCAAAGCCGCCCGCCTCATCACCGTATAGAATGGCACCACCAGAACTCGAGGAGTTGAAGAAGCAACTCAAGATTTGCTAGATGCTGGGTTCATCCGTCCATCGAAGGCACCTTATGGCGCACCAGTCTTATTCCAAAAGAAGCATGATGGTTCATTGAGGCTATGCATCGACTATCGAGCACTGAACAAGGTAACCATCAAGAACAAATACCCCATTCCTTTGATAGCCGATTTGTTTGATCAACTTGGTAGAGCCAAGTGGTTCTCAAAGCTAGATTTGAGGTCAGGATATCACCAAGTGAGAATTGCCGATGGTGATGAGCCTAAGACCACATGTGTCACGAGGTATGGATCGTATGAGTGGTTGGTGATGCCTTTTGGCTTGACCAACGCTCCTGCGACCTTCTGTACCTTGATGAATGAGATCTTTCGACCTTACCTTGATCGGTTTGTAGTGGTATACTTGGATGACATTGTTGTCTATAGCAATACTTTGGAGGAACATGTAGAACACTTACGAACCGTGTTCAAGATCTTGCGAGAGAATAACCTATATGTGAAGAAGGAAAAGTGTTCCTTTGCAAGGGACGAAGTCCACTTCTTGGGACACATCATTAAAGGTGGAACTCTCTGCATGGATCAAGGAAATGTGAAGGCTATCAAAGAGTGGGAGCCGCCAAACAAGGTATCTGAATTGAGGTCATTCCTTGGGTTGGCTAATTGCTATCGGAGGTTTATCAAGGGATACTCCGCAAAGGCTGCACCATTAACTGATCTTCTCAAGAAGAATCACTCTTGGGAATGGTCAAAGGAGTGTCAAAAGACCTTTGATGAGTTGAAGGCTGCTATCACAAAAGGACCAGTACTAGCATTACCTGACTATTCAAAGGTGTTTGAAGTCCACACTGATGCTTCTGACTACGCTATTGGAGGAGTTCTGATGCAAGAAGGACATCCTATTGCCTTTGAGAGTCGCAAGTTGAATGATACAGAGAGGCGATACACTGTCCAAGAGAAGGAAATGACCGCAGTGGTGCATTGTCTAAGAACTTGGCGTCACTACTTGCTTGGTTCACACTTCATCGTCAAGACAGACAATGTGGCTACAAGTTACTTCCAAACTCAAAAGAAGTTAAGCCCCAAACAAGCTAGGTGGCAAGACTTCTTGGCTGAGTTTGATTTTGAATTTAAATACAAGTCAGGAAAGACTAATGTGGAAGCTGATGCGCTGAGTCGCAAGGCTGAGTTGGCGGCCATTTCTATGGCTGAAGGAGATATTGTGCATACCATCAAGGAAGGGTTGCATCACGATCCACTAGCCAAGAAGTTGGTGGAGTTGGCTAGAGAAGGTAAGACCAAAAGATTTTAGTTAGAAAACGACCTTCTCTACACAAAAGGGAGAAGATTATACGTTCCTAAGTGGGAAAATCTGAGAAGGAAGTTGGTAAGAGAATGCCACGACACCAAGTGGGCTGGTCACCAAGGTCAGCGAAGGACCTTGGCACTCATTGAATCTTCTTATTATTGGCCTCAAATGAGAGATGAAGTAGAGAGCTATGTGAAGACTTGTCTTGTGTGCCAACAAGACAAGATTGAAAATAAGACACCAAGTGGGTTGTTGGAACCTCTACCTCCATCAGAGCGACCGTGGGAAAGTGTCTCTCTAGATTTCATCT
>NC_029777.3:111028322-111068360 GCF_000817695.3 Arachis duranensis
AGGACGACTATGGACAGAGTTGTTCAAACTCCTTGGGTTGGAGTTTCATTTTTCAACATGCATCCATCCTCAAACCGATGGGCAGACTGAGAGAGTGAATGCCTTACTCGAGTGTTACTTGAGGCATTTTGTAAGCACTAATCAGAAAGATTGGACAAAACTCCTCCACATTGCTCAGTTCTCATATAATTTGCAAAGGAGTGAGTCTACAGGTAAGAGTCCGTTCGAGATTGTGACTGGACAACAACCGCTTACACCTCACTCTCTTCCTTCCCCTTACTCAGGGAAGAGCCCTGGAGCTTATCATATGATTAAGTCTTGGGAAGAACAAGCAGATGTCACTCGTTCTTACCTCGACAAAGCTACAAAGAGGATGAAGAAATGGACAGATAAGAAGAGGAGGCATGCAAGATATCAAGTGGGACACAAGGTAATGATTAAACTTCTTCCACAACAATTCAAAACCTTTCGCAAAGTTCATAAGGGTTGATGGGCCATTTGAGATTATTGGACGTGTTGGGGAGGTTGCTTACAAAGTACAACTCCCTCCCTCTATGAAGATCCACCCGGTCTTCCATGTGAGTATGCTTAAACCATATCATGAAGACCAAGATGAACTGAGTAGAGGTGACTCGAGTCGTGCTCCGCTGTGGTGATTAGATCCTTCGATAAAGAAATCGAAGAGATCTTAGCTAATCGCGTTGTGAGACGAAGAGGGGTACCACCAAGTATTCAATATTTGATCAAGTGGAAAGGGCTCCCGATAACTGAAGCTAGTTGGAAAGCTCGTGAAGATCTGTGGCAATTTCAAGAACATCTAGAGCGCTATCATGAACAGAACGCGACGAGGACGTCTGCGCATTAGGTGGGGGAGAATGTCACGGTAAATTTTTAGAAGGTTAGATTTAACAGTGTTTGTATAGTTTTCTGGAGTATTTGAGAATACTCTAGATGGTTCCGAAACATTCTAGAATGTTCTAGAAGGTCCCGAAATACCCTAGAAGGTTCTAGAAGACTTTAGAAGATCATGGAATATTCTAGAAGAGTGTGGATTGATATAAAAGTATGAAGAGTTGTATGGAACAATCTAGAAGTATTTAGAAAGTAGTAGTAGGATAGATATTTATAAAGAAGGTTCTAGATGATTAATCTAGACCATTGATTAGATTTAATCCTAACCATCCATTGAGAAGGTGGATGGCTATAAATAGGAGGTAAGAGTTAGTGTGGGTGTGTGTGAATCATTTGTAACAAACACTTGAGCAATAAAGTGTTCTTTCCACCAAAACTTCCTTTCTCTTGTGTTCTCTTGTGTTCTTAGCTTTCTTGCTAAGTATTGAGGGTTAGGCTGACTTGGTCTTAGCTCAAGAGGTTGAGTAAGTCCGAGTGCCGGCACGGTAGCGTTGGAGTGTGTCCAAGGCCGTGACACTATGTACCATTTGATACTACCACAAGAATAATGATAAGAGGGAGAATTTAAGTTGAAAACTAAGCTTAATCATGTCTGAATCATGTAATGAAGTTTTGGATGCTGCTCTAGGTCTTGGAGATGAAACTAAGAAACTATCCCTTTTTTAGCCTCAGAAAATGGTTTGATCTTGGATTCTTCAATGGTTTTTCAGCACTAACAAAAGTCAAGAAATAAAAAATCCAAAACTCTGAATTCTTGCATCATATAAATCTAAATCATGCATTAAGGTATACAAAACTTGTTCCAGCTTTATATTGAAGGCAGTGGCTGCATAGATTGATTTGTATTCTATTCATGGCTGTTGAACTTTTCCTTTAAAATAGAATGTTGACCTTGTTTGAAGTGTAGGTAAAATTGAGATCTTAGTCTATGACTTGTAATCAGAGAAAGTGTGAAACCCAAATGCTACATGTTGCTCCAAAAATTTTAAGGAAAAATAAGGTTACACTCTTGGTTTTTGCAATAGAATTATCTTAATTCAACGAAGTGTCTATAAATATTAAATAGTGAATATCACTTTGATTGGTTTCTATGTTGCAAAATATGATCTGGTGTAAAGGGAAAAAAAAGGGGGGAAATGAAATCATGGTTGGAGACTTTGGAGCTTAAAAATAAACTCAGATTAACTTTGTCGAATAAGTTAAAATGATTTATAATTCAATTTACTGAATTTAAAGTTTTAAACTACAATGGGTAATACACATAATTATTTTTATGCTTTGTTTTTTGTCATGGAATTATCGTTATGCTTTAATTAATGTTTTGTGCCCACTCAGCCCAAAAAACACACCCAGTCCAAAACGGATAAAAGTATCCAAAAGAAAAAAAATGCAATATGGTTAAAAACAAACCTTTGTGCTTCCTGACCAAAAAAAAAAAAAGAAAAAACCTTTGTGCTTCAAAATAAAGACGGAAAGGGAAAGATTGTCCTTTGTTTTTTTTACTTTGGATTAATGAAATTTGATTCTTTTGATCTAGGAAAAATATAACAAAATAAAACATTAAAAAATAGTAGCCCCAAAATAAATTTTGATAATTAGTCACTCAAAAGAATATATATAATGTCAACTTTTGTGGCTTTTATCTTGCCACAAAAATATCTCTGACATCTAGTTAGTCATAAAAGATACATGTAGAATAAAATATATTCAAGAAAATAAATAAATAAAATAAATAATATCATGTACATTTAAATTCTCAAGGACTAAATTGAGGTAGGATGAATCTTGGTTTAATTTTAATTTAAATTTTTAAATATTCTCTTTATTGTAAAATATTAGTTTTTATTTTTTATTTTTTTTAAAAATTTAACATATTTCAAATAAATAACATTTTAGAATTTTAATATGAAATAATATTTTTATAATATTTTAATTCTTATATTTATTATATTCTTTTATTATCAGAAGAATGACACCGTGATAGCTCAAATGATTAATAGTTAGTAAGGTTTTCTTTTTATTTTAAATTATTAAATATAAGGTAGGGCGTCTAAAAAGAAAAAAGGTTTGATTTTATTCATTCTTTTTTCTTTTCTCGTCTCTTATTAGTTCCTTTTCACAATCTATTATTAGAAAGGCGCAGAATATATATAAACATTTGGAAAAAATGTCTACTCTTCTTGTAGATCTCGTTTTAGTGAAGATTCTCAATTCAAAAGGTAGGTTCTATGTCTACATCACTTTTAACTTTGGCGTATTTCATTTTCTGGGGGTGAAAATTAGTGTTGATTGATCTTTTGGTATATGAAATATGTTATAGCAACACTCCTTTTGAGGTGTTGTTATTTTTCATCTACTAAAAAAAATTAAATATATAATTATATCTTGTTTAATTATTTTGTTAGAATAAAAGACAAGTTGCATTTGAATTATATTTTTGAAATAGAAATATAGAGAATGAGGCATAGAGACAGAGAAAATGAAAAAACTTAAGTGAAGAATATATAATTATATCATTTTTGACTTGAGTTATGCCTTCATGAGTGATTTAAAGTTTGTCCCAAAATTTTTTTTACTGTTGTGCATCTTGATACGCATTGGTATTCCTCAAAGCTGACCGCAAAGTTGAGCAAGTTGACTGCTTTGGCGTTGAGCTCTACTTTCTTTCACTCTTTCTCATTTCAATCGGCTTTACCTTTGATTGTAACCACACCATCAGCTCCTGTAGTGGTTGAAAATTGTGGACCTTCCAGAATTATCTCCCAAACTCTGTAATCTACTCATTGAAATAATATTTTCATTCTTTCTTTCTAGTAATTGTAGTTCTTTCTATTAAAGAATGGGGTCTGTTGCTTGACTGCCCTTCTGTCAGAGTGTATGCCACCAGATTTAAGCCACTGTTAGTCGCCATCAGGATCTTTTTTCCAAGTTGCAAATCTTGATCTCTTTAAGACCAAGCTCTGATACCAATTGATGGTAATCAGTGGCTAAGAAAAGGAGGGAGGGTTGAATCTTAGCCTCTCTTTGCTGAGTATCAATTGCTGCTTTTTCAAAGAAACTTTAGGAGATATTTCTGTTTTTGTCTCATAACTAGTCAAGAGACATTTTCTTCTTGTCTCGTAACTGATTAGGAGATATTTTTCATTTTTGTCTCCTACACAACAGAAGCAGAATTGGAGTAGAAGAGAAAGAGAGAATCACACCTAGAAGTATCATGGTTCAGTTGCCAAGTGTAATGCAGCCTACATCTAGTCTCCATCACAACTGTGACAAAATTTCACTATAATCATCATATTACATACACCAATTCTTCCCTAGGAACTACCCATTCCTATCTGGGACAAATCCAGATTCTATCCCCAAAGCTGAACTTGACTTGGACACCTACCAAGCTTTCAACTGCAAAAGTACTAATCCAATTTGTAAGGGAATCCCACAGGATCATGAAACACAACATACAGATGTATAAAGGAACTCTTAGATATCTATGGCTTTTTCTTTAATTTTGCTCTCTCTGCCTTTTTTCTCTCACTGGTTTTTTCTTACAAATCTCACTCTATTTGCCTTTTACCATAAGACTCAGACAGACAAAACTAAAGAAAAGAATACAAAATAAAACCCATTGAAGGAGAAAAACTCAGGAAGCTTAGGTAGCTATGCGAATTCTGTGCTTTCTCTCCTTGTCTGAACCCTTGGCCGTTCACCCTTATTATAGAAGGGAAAGCTTCCAAGGTTAAAACCGGTTCAACCAAGCCATCAACATCTTCTCCAACAAACAGCCAGTTTGAACAGAGAGAAGAAAGAGGGAAAATCGAAAGCAAAACCAACATGCATGTACCTCTTTCTCATCCCTTCTCATCAAACTTCATCAATATGAGCATTTCATCTTGACTTTGGCCCCAAGAATGAATTATGGCCCTTTATGAATCTTTGATCTTTGACAGCTCCTTCCTCTCCATATTTGCTTCTTCCTCCACGTAGCTCCAGTAGCTACCTTCTGTCTTGGATGAACAAAAATAGAAACGAGCTTTACCACTGATATCTTCTTCTTTGACCGAGTCCGGTTGCTTCTATTCTAGGCATGAAGATCTTGAGACTTCTTCTTGAAATCTTGCCTTCAATGACAAAGATCTTAGCCACATTATGCTTCGGATCTTCCTTGTTCAGAAACCATCATCAACCTAGCCTTTTTTTTCTTCATAACTTCACTGTTTTTCTCTGATAACTTGCTCTTGCTATCTTCTTCTCCGACAATGAAATGACTGAAACAAAGAGAGAGAAGAGGGAGAAGAAAGAAAGAAACTTTCGAAGGAAGCAATAAATGAAATTAAAAAAAATTAATTTCCACTTCCATTCTCCTATGTATAAAGTAACGTGTGGAGCATTTAATGCAATTAAATCAATTTAAATTTTCTCTTTCAGTTACCAATGCATGAGTTTAATTTAATTAAAATTTGAATTCCATATACCATGGAAGTAGGTAACCGAATGGTGCATCAACAAATTGGACCCCTTTTGTTTTGTGATCAACGTATGACATCCTTTGGCCACTTTCTTCATCATTTTGTTTTATCAAAATGGGCCTGAGGTTTGGGCTTATCTCCAATACAAGCTTCAACAACTTGAGTGATCTACAAAGTAAATTATTTCACTTATCAAATTGGGCTTATATTTCTTTTTGGTCCAATAATCAAAATCTGCACACTAAACAAAATTCATCAACCAAACAATTTGAAATAAAAAATTAACAATTTTTTTCTATTTAACATTTTTTAATAATGTTTGAACATTATAAAAATTTCAAGTTTTCCAAACTCATCAATCTCCCCCTTAATGACAAATATTATTAAAGATTGAATTGAAAATGAATAGGATTAGAAAACTCCCTTGAAGATTTTGGCCGAATCCTCCCCTTTCAATTTATCACATTGCTCCCCCTTTATGTGTGCTTATGTCCAATGGAAGCAGTACCTATAACTTCTTTGAACAATTCCAAAAAAAAATTTATATATTCAACCCATGGAACCTTAAGAAATTGAGCCATAAAAAGGCTTGTATTTGAGCAATTTTTATAAACAAAGTCAAGGCTCAACTTGTAAACTTTCTAATAACATGCTGCTCATAGAAATTGTACTCAAAATATAAAACAGAGCAGGACATAGTACATTGAGAGTACATTTCAAGCAAATGATCTAACGCTTAAAGTATAGAAAAAATTCTGCCAACAAAGCAACATATCAAGCAAAAAATATATATAGCAAGCAGTAAAACACAATATTCTTCCACCAAAACAGGATATCAAAAATGACATGAAACAATAATCAAAAGAGAGCCCCAAAACAGAGCAAGAATTGGCAGTCCCAATTCGATTTTCAATTCAGCCTCTTTTTAATTTTCCTCCCCTTATTGTCATTAAGAAGGAACCTGCAAAACAGATAAAACAGCAAGACAATGCATAATATTGATATTAAAACATAAACAGAGTATCAAAGTTATTGAGTACAGTCATCCAAAACAGTTCAAGAGAAATTAAGTTCAAAAAACCAACCAAAGAAAATTGTCCAAGTTCATAAGCAGCAGTGAGCAAATCTTTAAGCATAAGAAAGATTGATGTCAGAATCAAGATGATCGTCTTCTTTTTTAGAATGAGCCATGTCCTTTTCCAAGCTCTTAATCAGCAGATTAACCCTTTCATGGCATTTGGTCCAGGCCTTTTCATTTTCATAGGGTTGCTTTCGAGCCTCTTTGTATGACCTGACCATCATACTAGACATGTTGGAGAACTCATTCAGAACATCCTTGACAATTTTAGAAATTCGAGTAGATTCAAAAGGAAGACTTTCACTTTCACTATCAGAAAATATTGATGCCATTGAACTCTTGTCCTTTTTACCTTTAACAGAATCACGAACCCCTCATCCTTTAATTGTGAAAACCCTATTCTCAACAGGCTCATTGCTCAAATAAACATTAAAGTACTCAAAGATGCATGTTAGAAACATTTCATATGACAGATTTGCCTTCTTATCGCTGTGGACACAGTCCCACATATGTCTCACCATAAGATATGCAAATAAAATGGATGCAGAATTGAGAATAGCAAAAAGCACAAGAGTGTTACAAACCATAACTCTTTGGTAAGAACCACTTTGAGGCATCAAAATATGATTAATGATACGATGAAGCAAGGCTCGCACAGGTTCGAGAGCCTTGTGGGTCAGAGTTGTACCATCAAGAGCAGAGAAATTTTCACAAACCCGAGTCAAGGCTACTTGAAGGAAAACCCCAACATGGTTGTCCCATTTACCAGACATGTAAGCCTTAGCTCCTTCATCTTGGTACTCTAAGGCAGCACTTACAATATCTCTATTTAGAATGAGGTGAACCTTTTTAATATATGAATGTAATGCACCATCATGAAACATCATATTTACATAAAATTCTCGAACCAAGTTCGGATAAATTGGTTTTTGAATTTTGAAAAGTGGAGCCCATTTGAGATCATCAAAAAATGCAGTGAAATCAATTCCTTTTTCACAAAAATTTTCTAGATTTACCATAAAAGAAGCACAAAGGTGACGATTCACCAAAACTTGAGAGTGAAATTCAAAAGTAGCGCAAGATATGAAACGGGCAAGATCAAAGTGGGAGTGGCTTTTACCATATTTGTTTTTGAAATCCAATGAGTCCAAGTTTGAGGGTTCTCTGGTGTCACGAAGAACTGGCCTTGTTGAATGCTGAGACCGACTAGAGGGATAAGGGGGTGGAACGCCGAAGTGGTGGTGATGGTTGTGGAGAAGGAAGTGGTGATTCTTCTTCTTCTTCAGGGATTTGATTCTTTTCCTTAGTGTTCCTCTTAGATGAAGCATCTTCCTGCCTTGATGTCGCCCTTGCATGGGTTCCCTTACGTGCCATGGAATCTGTTGAGTGAGAAGAGAGTGAAGGTGATGAGTGGGAGTGAATGTGAATGTCTGTGTCTGATGGAGGGTCCTTGGAAGATGGAGGATTTTTGACAATGGGGATTCTGCTACTTCTACGAGTGGCTAGCTTCTTTCTCATGATGAAGGAAGTGAATTAGAGAGGGAGAAGCTGAAGAGAGGCTGAAGAGGGTGGAAGGTGGAGAGAGGTTATGCCACAATAAATGCTTAGTGGTGAGAATTTCATTTAAAGCCCCAACAATTAATGAAAAACGGTTTTAATAAGGAAAAAATCAAAATCAAAATGGTAACTGAGAAGTCTTTTCATTGAAACGTGGGAGAGAATAAGGAAAAAAGATTTGATTTGACATAAACTCCCCTTTTTGAAGATATGATGTGAAAACCTTCCTACAAATTATTAAAAAATAATTTATTGAAAACATGATGCCAGAAAAATAAAATTGGGCCAGTATCATGGAATGGGCTTAAAGGAGGTTAATTGGGCTTGAGTTCAAGGCACCAAAGTTCAATCTCTCCATTGTCTTGTTCATCACCCAGATTTGTCTCCCTGCTGCTTACGAGACAAAAACAAACAGAAGCATGGAAATCACTTTTTTTCAACAAAACTCAACTCCATCTTCCCCAAACTGTTTCTTAATGAACAAAACCTATCTTTACACAGAGGTTTAGTGAAAATTTCAGCAAGTTGCTCTTCGGATTTCACAATTGGATATTAATAGTACGTTTTTACACATGTTCTATAATAAAATGATATCTTACTTCAATGTGCTTAGTTCTAGAGTGCAGCATATGATTTTTAGATATGTGTGCTGCACTCATATTATCACAAAACAGAGGTATACTATTGATTTTCACTTTGTAATTCTCTAATTGAGTTTTTAGTCATAAAAGTTGAGAACAATAAGCTGCCGCAGAGATATATTCGGCTTCAGCAGTGGATAAAGCGACTGTGGCTTGTTTCTTGCTCGACCACATGTTGAGTGAGCTTCCAAGGAAACAACACATTCCGAAAGTGCTTCTTCTATCCACTCGGTCACCCGCATAATCTGCATCACAAAAATCTACTGCACAAAATTTATTAGATTTTGGATACTACAAGCCAAGATCACATGTGCCCTTAATGTATCTAATGATTCTTTTAACAGCCGAAAAATGGGATTCTTTTGGGTGAGATTGAAACCTAGAGCACACACCAACACTTTGAACAATATCCGGCCTAGAGGATGTAAGATACATGAGGGATCCTATCATTCCTCTATACTTTGTTTCATCCACAACTTTTTCATTTTCATCCTTGTCAAGCTTTGTGTTTGGATGCATAGGAGTTTCCATTGGTTTGGAATTTTTAAGGCCAAATTTCATGATTAACTCTTTTGCATATTTACCTTGGTGAATAAAAATACCACTAGGAGTTTGTTTAATTTGAAGACTAAGAAAGAAGGTTAATTCACGTATTAAACTCATTTCAAACTCACTAATCATAAGTTTTCTAAACTCTTCACACAAGGTTTCATTGGCCGAACCAAACACAATGTCATCCACATAAACTTGAACAAGCAAGATATCATCATTAGATTCTTTTATAAACAAAGTATTATCGGTGGTACCCTTTAGAAATTTATTTTCCAACAAGAAGACATTAAATCTTTCATACCAAGCTCTTGGAGCTTGCCTAAGGCCATAACGAGTCTTAGAGAGTTTAAAAACATGATTTGAAAACTCTTTGCTTTCAAAACCAGAGGGTTGAGCCATAAATACTTCTCTATCTATAAAACCATTAAGAAAAACACATTTGACATCCATTTGAAATATTTTAAAGCCCTTGTGGGCAGCATAGGCAAGAAGCAACCTAATTACTTCCATTCTTGCTACTGGAGCAAATGACTCATCAAAATCGATACCTTCCTCTTGATCATAACCTTGGGCCACTAATCTAGCCTTGTTACGAACAACACTACCATCCTCACCCAATTTATTTTTAAAAATCCATTTTGTACCAGTTACCTTTTGACCATTTGGATTTGGAACAAGAGTCCAAATCTCATTCTTCTCAAATTGTGCTAGCTCTTCCTCCATAGATTTAACCCATGAGGGATCTTCAAGAGCTTACTTCTCATTGTGAGGTTCCAATTGGGACAAGCAGGCAACATTGCTTGGTTCCACGTGTTTCTTGCTTTAAGATCTAGTGGTTATGCCTTGGGAAGGATCACCAATAATGAATTCATGAGGGTAACCCTTCAAAAACTTCCATTCTTGTGGCCTTTGAGGAAAGGTTCTGCTTTGCTGAGTTTCAGTAGATAATTCTGTTCTGGATTCTCTGACTTGTTTAGGAGACAAAACAGAAATGTCTCTTTCATTCTGACGAGATATTTTTGGACAGACATATTCAACAGCTGGGACGGACTTGAAATTTTTTTGACTGACTTCTTGGTTCTCATCAGTTTCACAACCTGCATCATCATCTGCTCTATGTGATCAGCCATGAGACAGGTTTGAAACTTGGTTTCAAATTCTTCATCTTCATCAGGGTCATTTTCCAAGTCTTTCCAAGATGCCATGAGACCTTTCTTCTTTCCTCTTTTCTGATTGTCCTCCTTCTTCAGCTTAGGACAATCAGACTTGAAGTGTCCAGCTTCTTTACAGTTGTAACAGATCACTTTACTGAGATCCCTTTTGGCTTCCTTGAGCTGCCTCCTTTGTTTCGTTCCTTCATCTTCACCATTTTCCTGAATTTTTTAGCAAACAAAATAAATTTATTTTCAGATGAGTTATCACTGGATTCATCATCCAGAGGTTCAGTAATAGATTTGAGAGCAATTCCTTTCTTTTTTGTATCTTTTTTCAAATATGTATTTTCAAAGGAAAGTAAATTTCCTCTCAAATAATCGTAAGTCATAGAATCGATGTTACTACTCTCAGCTATCACTATTGCTTTAGTTTCCTACTCTTTAGTGAGACATCTCAATATTCTCCTCACAAGCACAGATTCAGAATATGTGATCCTCATAGCATCGAAGTCAGTGACGATAATGTTGAATCTTTCAAATAGTTCATTTATCATTTCTCCTTCCTTCATTGAGAACATTTCATATTCTCTATTCAACATGTTTATTCTGGACCTCTTGACTTGAGTTGTGCCTTCATGAGTGATTTGAAGCTTGTCCCAAATTTTCTTTGCTATTATGCATCTTGACACCCGTCGGTATTCCTCGAAGCTGACCGCAAAATTGAGCAAGTTGACTGCTTTGGCGTTGAGCTCTACTTTCTTTCTGTCTTCCTCATTCCAATAAGCTTCACCTTTGAGTGTAACCACACCATCAGCTCCTGTAGTGGTTGGAAATTGTGGACCTTTCAAGATTATCTTTCAAAGTCTGTAATCTACTGATTGAATAAATATCTTCATTCTTTCTTTCCAGTAACTATAGTTCTTTCTATTAAAGAATGGGGTCTGTTGCTTGATTGCCCTTCTGTCAGAGTGTATACTACCAGATTTAAGCCACTGTTAGCCGCCATCAGGATCTTTTTTCTAAGTTGCAAAGCTTGATCTCTGAGACCAAGCTCTGATACCAATTGATGGTAATTAGTGGCTAAGAAAAGGGGGGGTTGAATCTTAGCCCCTCTTTTCTGAGTATCAATTGCTGCTTTTTCAAAGAAACTTTAGGAGATATTTCTATTTTTGTCTCATAACTAGTTAAGAGACATTTTCTTTTAGTTTCGTAACTGGTTAGGAGATATTTTTTATTTTTGTCTCCTACGTAACAGAAATAGAATTGGAGTAGAAGAGAAAGAGAGAATCACACCCAAAAGTATCCTGGTTCAACTGCTAAGTGCAATGCAGCCTACATCCAGTCTCCATCACAACTGTGACGAAATTTCACTATAATCATCAGATTACATACACCAATTCTTCCCTAGAAACTACCCATTCCTATCCGGGACAAATCTGGATTCTATCCCCAAATCTGAACTTGACTTGGACACCTACCAAGCTTTCAACTGTAAAGTGCTAACCCAACTTGCAAGGGAATCTCCCACAGGATTATGAAACACAACATACAGATGTACAAAAGAACTCTTAGACATCTATGGCTTTTTCTTTAATTTTGCTCTCTCTGCATTTTTTCTCTCACTGATTTTTTCTTACAAATCTCACTCTATTTATCTTTTACCATGAGACTCAGACAAACAAAACTAAAGAAAAGAATACAAAATAAAACCCATTTAAGGAGAAGAACTCAGGAAGCTTGGGTAGCTATGAGAACTCTGTGCTTTCTCTTCTTGTCTGAACCCTTGGCCGTTCACCCTTATTATAGAAGGGGAAGCTTCCAAAGTTGAAACCGTTTCAACCAAGCCACCAACATATTCTCCAACAAACAGCCGGTTCGGATAGAGAGAAGAGAGAGGGAAAATTGAAAGCAAAACCAACATGCATGTACCTCTCTCTCATCCCTTCTCATCAAGCTTCATCAATCTGAGCATTTCATCTTGACTTTGGCCCTAAGAATGAATTTTGGCCCTTGATGAATCTTTGATCTTTGACAGCTCATTCCTTTCCATATTTGTTTCTTTTTTCATGTAGCTCCAGTAGCTACCTTCTGTCTTGAATGAACAAAAATAGAAACGAGCTTTACCACTGAGATCTTCTTCTTTGACCGAGGCTGATTACTTCTATTCTAGGCATGAAGATCTTGAAGCTTTTTCTTGAAATCTTGCCTTCAATGGTAAAGATCTTAGTCACACCATGCTTCGGATCTTCCTTGTTCAGAAACCATCATCAACCTAGCCTTTTTCTTCTTCATAACTTCACTATTTTTCTCTGATAACTTGCCCTTGCTATCTTATTCTCGGACAATGAAATGATCAAAACAAAGAGAGAGAAAAAAGAGAAGAAAAAAATAAACTTTTGAAGGAAGCAATGAATGGAATTAAAATAAATTAATTTCCACTTTCATTCTCCTATGCATAAAGTAACGTGTAGAGCATTTAATATAATTAAATCAATTTGAATTTTTTCTTTCAGTTATCAATGCATGAGTTTAATTTAATTAAAATTTGAATTCTATATACTATGGAATTAGGTAACCGAATGGTGCAACAACAAATTGGATCCCTTTTGTTTTGTGATCAACGTATGGCATCCTTGAGCCACTTTCTTCATCATTTTGTTTATCAAAATGGGTCTGAAATTTGGGCTTATCTCCAATACAAGTTTCAGCAACTTGAGTGATCTGCAAAGCAAATTATCTCACCTATCAAGTTGGGCTTATATTTTTCTTTGGTCCAATAATCAAAATCTGCACACTAAACAAAATCCATCAACCAAACAATTTGAAATAAAAAATTAACAATTTTTTTTAATTAACATTTTTTAATAATATTTGATCATCATAAAAATTTCAAGTTTTTCAAACTCATCAATATTAACTCAAATATAAACTAAATATAAAAATATTGTTTATTTAATATTTCTCTCTTCTATTAAGTAGCTAGATAGCAACTATAATTGTGTGTTTTTCATGTAGAAAAAGATGATTCTTGATGCAGAATATGCGTGTATCTGTATAAGTGAAAATAACACTAATAATAACTCGTGCTATATATAATTTTTCTTGTTTTTCTCGTGCTATAATGTTAATAAGCACCTGAGAGATGCGTGTACAGTTTAATTGTTGTAGCATCTATGGCGGTCAAGGAAGTTTTGATGGTCGAGACGTCCATTTTCGATTTATATATCTCATAAAAAATGTTTAAGTTTTCTAAATTCAGTCACATCTTTTTTTAAATACTTGTCATATTCAATGGCCATAAATTAAAATGGAATAGCAACATGCAAAATACAGGAATGTGGATGAAAATTGAAGTATTTGCCCCATTAGCTAGGACAAGGTTTTCTTCTATATGGTTATAAATTGCTAATTAGGTTATTAGCCAGGTCCCCACACTATTCTATATCCTAGCCTAATTGTAGATTTTTATTTAAGTTCGCTTATTTTTTTCTGGTTATAATTAAAAGTTTTTTGTTAGGTGGAACGGCAGTAGGTCCTGATTAAACGGTCCTTAACTAAATGACTAATTATTAATATATTGCAACAATTTACTTACATATGATGTTTTAAAAATTTAAAAGAATTATACACTTTCATTTATTTATATTCATTTAAATTATAATATTTTTATTTCCAATTTTTTTGTGTGATTAATTCATCCTTCGCAAAATTTGAAATAAAATAATTGTATGTAGTTATTAATGGATTAAATTGATCGTCGCTATCATCTTAAAAAATTTTGTTTTTCGAAACCGAGTTAAAAAAAGATATGATAAAATATTTTGTCGCTAACTTTGATTACTATTTAGTGACAGATATAAAATATTGTCACTAACTATTAGCAACGTCGCTTTTATCATCGATTATTCGTCAAAAATTCTATCACTAATAATAATATTTATTGCTAATTTACGTAAATTCGTTAAAAAAATCGTCACTAATAAAAAAATTCTAATAAAAAGCTAGAATTAGATTTGTAAGAGTGTATTATATATGTGCTGTTATGTCTTACCATCCTTTCTTGACAAGTGAAAGGACCAAATTGATGTATTTGGTCCTATTATTAGACAAATGATGCTCCACAAGCTCACTATACCTAAGAAAAAGTTCATCCATTATGTGACTCCCAAAATGGGATTCAAGCATGGATTCAACCACTGCCCTAATGGTCCTTGATACTCTCTCTCCACATGATAGCACTTTAAAAGAGTCACTATGGAATTCAACTCCACCATCCCAATCAATTTCATAGGCTTCACAGCTTTCTAATATGAATGATCCTTCCTTTTGAAGCACCCATTTTATTTCCTCCATGCATGGAGCATAGTATGGAGCATCAAATGAGTCCACCTTTTCCTCTTCAACTAGACCCTGTCAACATATGTATTATCACGTCCGTAAAAATAATTAATTTTTATATCTTTTTATTACTTAAAAAATCATCTAAACACATAAATTTGATTGAATGGCGATGTAAAACTCTTTACAATGTGAATGTGAGTATATTAATTAAAATTAATTTTGTTTTAAATTTACCACTAAAATTTTTTTTCTTTAAATATGACAACCATATATATAGTTGTGCAAATTGCAAACTAAACAGTATGAATGCATGTTGTTGAAGGTACTAAAAACGTGTATGTACCTCAGAAACCATGGCCATGAGGACTTGTGCCAAGAGTTCCCATTGATAACAAGCATGGGGTTCAGCTGGGTCCAATGAGTTTCTACCAAGGAAGGACAACACCATGCACCCACCAGCTACCATCTCTTGAGATCTTATTTCCATGAAATTTAAGAAATCCTTCTTGAATTGCATGGAATAAGCATTTAAAACACTTTGTGGACTGCTCTTTGATATGTATAACTTCCCCTTGTTCAAAGCCCTGCCTTCTAATATGTCACCAGGAACCTGCATCAATTAATTATTACACCTTCATCATTAATATAATAACAATAATTAATTAATTATTTTGTCTACTTGTCATATCTTCAATAACACAAAAAAAAAAAGTTAAAGCTAATATTTATTTAGGTGGTAATTCAAGTGCAGTAATTTTATGTGAAGTTAATAGTTAAGAATCGTTAGATAACAATTTAATTAAATCTATCAACTTCACATGAAGTTAATTTAAGTGCACTTGAATTTTCACCGTATATTTATTGTAATAAGGTACATTAATATATAGTTATCCAATGATCACTACTGCTTTTCTTTTAATGAAAAATTTAGACAATATTTTTAAATGAATAAAAAATCCAATACTCCCCCTCATTTCCTTTATATGTCTGGTTAAGCTGATTCTATAATTCGGTATAAAAGTCTTTTCATTGACTTATTATGTATTAGAAAAATAGTCCAGAAATGAAAATGCCCCCTCATCTTTCTAGGTTTAATTTGTCTTCGTATATATAAATTTGTGTCCTTGTACGTTATAACAAAATGGGACCTAATTTTTGCAGGCCAATTATGGTGATTTTCAAATTTTTTGGTGCTCACTGCTGTTTGGGACCAAATCACATTCTATATGTATTACGTACTGTGGTGTTTTATTAAAGAAAATTTTCTATCAAGATGCTAGAAAAAATTGCTACTATTGTTTATTACTTAAATGAAGAAGAACCAGAAATGTATGTAACTTGTTTTATTTAACATTTATTAATTATTACGACAATTAATAAATGCTAAATAACGCAAGTTTTGACTGTTTTTTTGTTTACCTAATATTATTATTAGTTAATATTAATGATAATTAATATAATAGGAGTATAAATGATTTTTTATTTTTTATTATTTTTATTTTTTATTTATTAAAAATTATCAAAATGAGAAAAATCAATTTTTTTTCTCTCAACTTTTATTATTTCTCTTTTTTTTTTATTTGTCAAACTATTAACGTTACAACTTAAATAATATGGGATATAAGATTTTTTTCTTATAGAAGATTTTTTTTTATTTTATTATTTTGATTGGGACTATCTAAATTATTACTGTGTTATCCTTAACAACATTATTTAAGTTGAGACTAATTAATATATTATTCATACTACTCAATGACACAAAATAAAAATAATGATAATGATGACGAAGATCAGGATAATGATAATGATACAATTTGATATATCATTGTCTAGTAATATTTCTGCGAATATTATTGTTCCTCACAAATTCCCCATTAATTGAATCACTAGAAATGATGCAATAATAATGTCAAAGACACATGCACTAAACTTTTATATAAAACGCACGTTAAAGTGGGTATTGAATAAAATAAAGTAACATTGCTCACTCATTTAACTAAAATGGAGAATGTTTAGATGTCTTATGAGCAAGAAGTGAATAATATATATAGTTAAAAAGAAATCTCCCTCTAATAATAATATTTAAGAAAATTAGTATCCAATTGATATATATCAAAGGATTTAGTAATTAGTTAGTTATTAATTAAATAAAGAATAATAAAGAGACTGTCCTTTTCTAAATATTTAGAATCGTGAATAATAATGTTATGTATATATTAAAATACACATTATTAAATATATAATTATTT
The DNA here is from genome assembly GCF_000817695.3 of Arachis duranensis. NCBI lineage: Eukaryota > Viridiplantae > Streptophyta > Magnoliopsida > Fabales > Fabaceae > Arachis > Arachis duranensis. The sequence goes on from NC_029777.3 coordinate 111,045,270, forward strand.
ACCTAATAATATAGGTTTTGAAGAAAGATATTTCATGAAATAAATATAACAATATCTTTAGATATGGATAGTTAATAACGGAATAAGGTATTCCAATCCACATGTTTATAATAAATTATATCACATTTGATTCATGATTCAAATAATAATATAAGGACATACTGCGGCAGTTTGATAGCCACACATTCATTGTGCAGAAAACCCACAAGATAAGGCCCCATAAAAAAAGAAGTAATCAAAATATGCTATAATTTTCTTTTTTTTTAGTATTTTTAGTTGAATTTGATTTTTCATATATGGTTAATGTATGTATTAACACATTGATAAAAGTAACTGAGTTTTAAATTTAGTTTAAAAATTCATCTAAATGAATGAATTTAATTGGATGACCTCATAAAATTCTTATGAAAAGAGTAAATCATATTTTTTTTTCGTATAATTTTAAAAATATTTTTAAATAAAATTTTTTTAATTTTATCCTAAAATTTTTTGAATTGTATCAAATATATCTTTAACTGCAAATTTTTTAAAAAATTTAAGATTAATTCAACAACAATTTTACAAGAACAACCTTCAAAACACAATCAAATCAGACATAGTTGTCATGTATTATTATTTGATTGGTCCTAAACTTTCTGAAAAATTTAGCTGTCAGGATATATTTGATGTAAATAAAAAATTTTAGGGACAAAATTGAAACAAAATAAAACTTAGGAATATTTTTAAAAATTTTGACAAACTTCAAGGACAAACAATATATTTTATCATAAAGAAAATATATCAGACAAAACATATATAATTTGCAAGTTATAAATTAAAAGAAAAAATAAATAAAAATATATATATTTGCATACCTGAGAAAGCCAATGGAGACTTGAAGAAGAGTGCACAAAGTGAATGCTATTGCTTGGGAAAAGCCTTCCATAGAAAGAGCCAGGAACACCACAAACAAAACAATTGGACCCATTATTGTTATTATTTTTGTTGTTATGATTATTATTAGTATTATTTTGTTGCTTCATCTTCTTATAGAAAGATGGCAATGATGCAAATATGGTGTTGAAGTCATTGCCAAAGAGATCATTCAAATGAACCATCAATTCAGGTGCAGGTCGATCCAACAAGCGTGACGTGGCATAAATAGCATCAGTTATTTCCGAAATTACCCTTAAGGCATTGGGTCCAGAGGAGCAACCCAAGTCAGCAATGGCCATACTCACTGGCCAATTATTTGATGAACATAATGCTTGCACTATGCGTTTCTTTGTTGCTTCTTTTCCCACTGAGATAATATTGTCCTACACAAAATTTAATTTCAAGTAATTAATAACATTTAATTTCTCACTACACGACTTGCACATCAATTGTATGTAATATAATATCTTTAATTTGTTTGAGACCAAATACAAATAATTAAGGAATTTGATTTGTGTGTAATGTCATTGTACTATATATCATTATTACGAAAATGATATATACCTAAAGTAAACAAACAATAGATTACATAGGAGAGAATTAACGATATACTTAGAGTAAATTTAATGGAGTGTTTTTTAAGTTTTAAATTTGATATATACATGAAGTAAAACGGTTTTAAAATTTATTTTGTATTGAAAATAATTGATGAAACAAGATCAATTTCACTTTATAGAAGCGGTTTTATTTTGATAAAAAATTAACTAAATGTTATTGTCTTATATAAAATTTAAAATTAATATCAAATTACTATTTATAACATTTAATTTCATAAATACTGATATAATATCCTGTCAAATTTAAAATAAAATTGAATAACATATCCTGTTTCCAAATTATACAAACAATGATGGCAATAAATACATGTGACATGTATATATGTATGTGTATCATACATAGGGGACAACATTATGAGAAATAAGGTAGGAGGGGAAAATGAAAGAAAAAGAAAACTAATAACCAACGATGAGAAAAGTACGTCAACGAGTTATAATTCAAATAGTGGTATAGTCTCTTTGTACTCATTTAAAAATCGTGGATTCGAATTTTTTTATTTTTAGTTAAAAAAAAGTAAAAAATCAATTATCGGTCCAATCATGAAAGTTAAAGGTAATTAACCTGAACATCTGAGTTCATGGCATAGCTAGTTTCACCCACTCCTTTGTTCATGTGAAAAACTTCTTCCATCGTTTGCATCTTTTCTCCTTCTTCTTTGGATTTGGGGCATGCACTTGTTGAAGAAGACCTACCAAACAGAAATTCTGACGTTGTTGATTGACTCATGGCTGGTAAAGCTATTTGGTTGTGGAAATATTATAATAACAAATTTTAATACATATATTAAGTGCAATTCAAAATATTCATGAAGAGATTGTGTAGGGAGAATGGCTTTATATAGTGATGATAAATCATCACAAATCAAATAGGCACGAGCATAAAATTAGCTAATAAGAGCAACCACACATTAATACCGTACGCAAGATTCTATATAACAGGTTTATTTGACTTATATATGGTTCTCATTCTTAAGTAACTGTAACATATATCTTTGGCTCAACTACCAGTGTAAATTTCTAATTTTTAAGTTTCTATCTTTTTTTTTTCTATTGTGTTAGTCTACCTATACTATTTTTCTTTTGTTTGAATCCGATTTTAAAAATTATTAGTTATTTGTTTTCCTTATCTTTAAATGTTGACATGACATTATTTATACAAAGAGTTTAAAGTGTAAAATATTTTATACTGTTCCGTATAATTACATTCATCCTTTTAGATGACTATTTTTATAATTAATAAAAATAGTAGTTATTTTTTATGTAACATTATTGATTAGATGCACGTATAAAACTGCTTTGTCTTGATATAACAACCTAAACACTATATATATGACTGGACTAAATTATTAGAGTTTTTTTAAGTATGTATTGCATAATCTAATTTAATGGATATTTTTGTAATTTGATACTTTTATCTTTTCTTTCATTATGACTTACTTTATAGGAGAGAATGAAAATGTTACTTTTTCTCCATTTTAATTTGTGTGTTTCAAAACAAAAATGTTTAATACATGATGTAGTACTGTGGTCCACAAATAGTGATGCAACCATCCCAAACTGCCAACTCTATTGCCTTCTTAAAGTCCATGTATATATGACCAATAAATAAATAAATTTTGACCGGAGAGAAAAGAAGAAATACAACAAATATTTGCATACCTAAGAATACCGATTACTCTGAAATTGCCTCATATACAAAGACAAAGGAACACCACAAACGAAACAACACCCATTAATTATTCCCAATTATTCCATTAATTATTATTTCATTGCTTTATCTTCTGATATAATGATGGTAAATATGGCAAAGATGCATATATATGGCGCTACCGGCCAAAAGATGTCAATAAAATGGAAATTTTATTGTATTTTTAATATATTAATTATTTGTGTTAAATTTAATAGTAGAACAATACTAAATCTGATTAAATTTTGAGAATAAAATAAAATTTTTGAAAAATTAAAAATTAAACTAAAATTTAATCTAAATATTAAAAAATAAAATAATATTTTATTCTATCTTTTATTTAAAAAACGTGTAAAAAATAGTCTGAAAAGTTAAAACAAAATAAATTTAAAGGATAAGTAAGCTTTTTATTCTAATCGTTTATGTTGAACGTTATCCCTAACACTTTATTTGTTATTTTATCCACAATATTTTAAATACTTTTAATTTTATTTGAAATATTTTAACTATGTTTTAAGTTTGTCCATTGATATAAATGGTGACATGTGGCAATATTAGAGATAAAATTAAATATATATTAAAATATTATGATTAAAATTTAAACCAATAAATAAAATATTAAAAATAAAATAAATAAATAAAATATTAGAAATTAAAAATTCAAAGAACATAAAAAGTTCTTTTTAGCATTTTTGAAAGTATCACTTTATTGTGAATATTTTTTTTATGGTATTTTTCAATTTAACAAACTAAAAATTAATTTGTTGTAGGTTTGAATTTTATTTAAAGATCTACTAAAAGAAAAAAATAATTTAATGAGAGAAAAAAATGGGAGCAATGGGTCGCATCAACAGGTCTATGCTCTAAAACCTTGAAGATATAGGTTACAACGTGTGATGTGCTGATTTTGCGGATTATGATATGTTAATTAGGTCTTTGATTATACGTGTGAATTGTCATGTTTTTCTTGATATTTTAGATACTTTTCCTTATTTTGATGATTGATATAATGTATATACATGTGTTGTTTGTCTTTGATAGCACTGTCGAAAAAAAAGTATCTATTACAAATTCTTTATCTTCTCATCTGGTCGAATAACTTAAAATGATTGAAAAAAAATTAAGAGTTTGTTGTTATTGGTTAATAGATTACCGCGTATATGAGGTAGGATTCAAATTTTTGACATACTTATTTAAGCGGATTGGACGAGTGAGCTAATCACTCGACTAATCCAAATTGATTTCACTTGTTTGCATATACTAGGCGTATGAAAACACAATTTTTTAGTTTATTAGTCGAAGAAGCTCCGAAGAAAAAAAGGAACGAGAGAAAGAAGAAATGGATGATTCCATAGATTTAGGATTAAAATTAGGTAAGACCACGTTGAGTCATTAATACTCGTTTGTCATGTTATTTGATTCCAATTTTTATTCTATTTGTAATCTAATTTGTTAATATAAAAATTAGTTAGAGTATTATTATAATTATTAAAAAAAATTATTAATTAATTGTATTGTTAGTTGATTATTTTTTGATAGAAATTGTAACACCCTCACTATCAAAATGTCATGCTTTTGGCTACGCCACTCTGATAGAAAGAAGTCTTACGACGACTTCATATACTTAATAATAAAATAGAAACCTTTAACTTGAATTCGTAGTGCTGTTTTCTTTAAAAGATCGGAAAATACTTTATCTTAAAAACAAATAAATACACACACTTCCTATCCCTCTTACGAAATATAAAAGTAACGGCGAGGGATAAATAAATATATTATATATTTCTAATTTTACAACAAAAATGTGCCACATATCACTTTTTTATTGTAACTAGTATATGTTCCCGTATCTTGTACGGGATAATACATAAAATTATATTAAAAATTTTATTAAGAAATTAAATAATATATATAGTAATTATTATTATAAATATTTTATAAAATTATAATTAAAATCAAACTCTCAAAATTTTTAATATTAAAATATTAAAAATAATTAGTATTTGTCTTAATCAATTTGAGTTTGTTAAGTGATCATCTCACTCGTCCGCTTAAACACCTATTAGGAGTTAGAATCTCGCCTTGTGTATATAGTAATCTATTGGCTAGAGATAAACCCTTAATAAATAGAGTATCAATACGTGGTTAGACTTGGCAGGAGTTTTCGAATACGCAGGTACCCGACCCGTCCATACCCGGATGAAAAGGGTAATATACTACAAGAAAAAGGCGCATTTGTAACAAAAAATATTGTTACAAAACGTCGAAATTTTGAAACAAAAGTTTTTTGTAACAAAAAAAGGGTCCATTGCAGTAAGTCCCGTTACAAAAAGTTTTTGTAACGAAAAATGAAACTGTTACAATTCAATACCATATTTTGTAACAATTTTTTATAATACAAAAAACTAGAAGCCGTTACAAAAGTGGTAACAAATTTTGATCTTGAAGGTATTTTTCGTAACAGTCAATTTTTTTCCTATCAAAAAATTTTGTTAATGTAACATGATTTTGTAACATTGTTTTTCTTTAATTACGAAAGCAAATTAATTATTTTGTAACAACTTTTTTTTATTACAAATTACATGCATAATTTACTAAATTATTTTTTTAATTAACTAATATATTAACTATTCTAATAAGCAAGTTTACATTCATATAATATGCAAAAACATACGTAATTCAAAGATGACTCATTTACCTAAAGTTGTTTTAAAACAAAATAACATTAGTGAGTACATTGATTAGTTCTACAAGTTATATGTCTTACACAAGTTCAACCAAAAGTTAAAATTTCTAACATAGATTAGTGTCTCTATGAATCAAAATATTCTTGAGCCCTCAAGGTAGCATGTGGTCACCATTTCAGCACTCCTGTAAATAAGAAAAACCGAAACAAAAAGTTAGGTGCATAGTCAAAAGTTCCTTTAAGTTCAAAAAGTTTCTAAATTTTCAAAACAAGCAAGTTTGTATTCACTTCTCAACAATTCAAAATGCCAAAATAAGTGATACACATGTATGTGTAGAGCACATAATCAAGTAAATATCAATCACAAGTAAGTGGCATAAATTAAAACAATTTTGGTATTGACTAAGTTAGAAACATAAAGAAACATGTAAGCCAAAGAACATTCAAACACCAAATTCCAATGAAGCATAAAAGTCACAAGGTTGAGACAAGACTTGAAAAATTCATGCCCTATGTGACTTAAGGTAAGTTAGGCATGAATAAAATAAATCAAATTAGCCACATTGGTAGAAATAAATTTTTAACCTTGTGAGAGCATGCAAAAGAGGCTCTTTTTTTAAAGAATTTTAAGTTCGTGTTCAATTTGAAAATTCACTTGAACTATTCAATGCATAGGAGTAATTTAGTATGAAAAAAAAGGGCAAAGAATGTTAAAGGCATGACCACAACTTGCAAAGAAATATCCTGAGGCAATCAGAAATCATGTAGCAAACAAGGGTCTATTTTGACACAGAAATTCGTCAAATAGAACTTGTTTGCTCAAACAACACAATGCAGTTTAATTGATCAACCAAATAGGACAACAACTAAATAGTGAATAACAAAACCCGAAGCTTCCAGCTTCCAACAACCAAAACAGTGAAGCACTTAGCCGGATAATCAATCAATTGAGCTTAGCAATAGAAAATCAAAAGCAATTAAATACCAACTCAATCAATTAATTGAATCAAAGATGAATATTGAAAATAGATTAAGATAAATTTCGGCATCATTTCAGCAGTAAATTTGCCTATTTCACAATTTCAATCAATCAATTCAAATTTCATATGAATTCTTTGACAGTTAAAAACACAAAAAATCATAATGAATTCATAAGAAGCAAGTAAATAAGCAAATTCCAGCAAGAAAACATGAGGATACAATTAAAACCAATCCAACCAGCAAGAAGCAGAGCAGCACTCAACAAAACAGCAATCAATGACCCATCATACAGCACCCAAAACAGTAAAATGACAAAGGTAATGGATTCAGGCAGCATTCTATTCATTGAAGTCAATAACCATTACACTTGCAAGCAGTAGGGGCACAACAGTTTATCCATTAATTCAACAGAAAATCAATCAAGCCAAACTAAACGATTTCAGCAACAGATTTATCAATAAAACCAATCTCAGTTCAGCAACCATCATTTATTCCAACACAAACAACAATAACTCAGCAGCATTTTTCTTCTCATTGAATTTAAGAATCATTTAACAAGCAAGCAATGAGGGGGGAAAATCAGCAGCAACTAACAGCAAGTATAGAGCAACAATAACAACTTAATGTGAGAAATTATTCAACAACAAATGCACACACAATGCAATCACTATAAGCACAAGTAACTATTCAAAAGGTATTTATGTCATTTCCAACAACATATTATACCAATTGAAACTATGATAACATTAAATGAATTCAAGGACTGAAGCCATAAACAATTAACTTTACAATCAGAAATTCAGATCTTAACACCATAATCAAATTATTTACCCCAAAAACAAGCGCTATTGAGAAGGATTTGCAGCTGCATTTGACACAATCACATCTATATTTCCACACTTATGTAATGTTCAACAACATATTCAATTTGATCCATCAAAATACATAAATCACAATAATCTCTCATCAAACAATTTATAATTCAATTTCAAAAAATCAACGAATTTAACCAAAGTTCCACTCAAAAATCTCAATCATTCCAATCATAATTTTAGCCACACAACTCAATTAATTCAGTATAGAGTCAAAACTTTTCAACAATTTCATCAAAATCAGAAAAACCAATATCAATTTCTGCTTCAAACACTCACAACAAAGCCCAAAAACATTCACAGCCATAACCTGAATTCAATACTCCAATTGAGACACTAAAACATCATCAAACTTAATACAAATTTCACAATCTCAAACCAAGCTTATTTCTATCAATTAGTCTCTCATAACAACAAAACCAATTACATTCACAGCAACAATCCAAACTCAATTCATCAATTATCCATACGAGAGCTTTTCAATAATTAACTCGACATATTTCAATTTAATAAATTAAACTAAATCATTGTTCACAACAGCATCTAAATTCAATCATAGCTCAGAATAATCACAACAACTAACTAATTTCAAATGCATTTCAAGTCATTCATGTCAATTAAGAAATTCTTAACCATGGCGGTGCATGACTCATCGGCGACCGTGGCAGCAACGACAACGTAACTTATTATAAGCACTTTATTCAATACAAATAGTTTCAGCAACATGCTTTAAGATAAAACAAATTGGTAGAACAAGGTAGAATCAGAAACAAGGTAGGGCTTACCAAAACAGTTGCGGTTTAACAGTTCAAAATAGAGCCAGAGCAACAGCAACAGCAACTCCAGCAGCTGTAGTGGAGTTCTTGTCAGATTTTAGAAACCAGAAGTAGAACTGGCTAGCCTCTCTCTCTCTCTCAGCAGTGACAGCGGCTCCGACCAAACTAGCAATGGCGGCTCCGACCACACCGGCGGCGACTCCTCCAACGACGGCAACAAGGGGCTTGACGACGACAAATCCTAGTAGCAGTGGTGGCAGGAGTGGCTTCGACAGCAGCATCCAGGCGTGGTGGTGACGCAACAGAGGCTCTCTCCTCCACTGACGCTCGCACGACTCTTCCTTCTTCCCTGAACGATGTCGACGAACAGAGGTGGCGGCTCCTTGGACGACAGAGGCGGCGCGACCAGAGACGAACGCGCGGCTTCGGCGGCGATGGTGGTTGCGACCTCAACGGCGAGATGACGCGGCGAAACCGGAATCAACGCGGGACGATGGCTTCTCTTCTCCTCCTGCATCGCGAGCTCTATCTCTCCCCTTGTCAATGACGGCGGCGTATGAACAGCGGCCATGGCGCGGCGACTGGATGACGGCAGTAGCACGTCCTCTCTCTCTATCCTCCCTCTGCTCTCTGTGCTCTCCCTTTTCTCCTCCCCACTCGGTTCTTCCCACTTCTCTCTTCCCTTTCTTCATTTCTTCTGTATGTGGGTGTATAGGCCTTGGGGGCGGTGGATGGTGAGTGACTGTGAGGTTAGGATTTAATTTAGGGTAAAATAGGGTTTTGTGTGGGTATGAAATTAGGAATTTTGGGTTAATCTAAAATCTAATTGAATCTCTAAAATTACTCTAAAATATTATTTATTATATTAAAATATTAATTGATTTGAAATCAAATAATCTAATTGAAATTATAAGATAATATAATTAATTTTCTTTATTTATAAAAATATTAGTATTAAATTTTGAAATCTCAATTATTTAAACCGAATCGTATAAAATTTTTATTATTTTACATTTGTTAAATTTTATAATTTAAATATAGAAAATAATTCGATAATTATAAAATCAGATAAAACTTTAAATTATTTTAAACTCAATTAATCAAAATTTGATTTAATTATTTTTAATAAAATAATTTTAGGGATTAAAATATTTAATGATAAATAAATCTAAATGCGTTCTTAATAAGATCTTCTAAAATTTTTAGATCTTACACAAAGTCTTACATTCAATATGTTGAAACAAAATTTTTTATTAGTTACAAAGAATCTTTGAATTTTGTGACAAATAAATAACTTGTTACAAAAATATTATATATTATGACAAATTAATTTGTTGTTACAAAATATTTAGAGTTTTTGAAACAAATAGATATTTTGTTACAAAATATTTTAAATTTTTGCAACAATGTAATTTTTTGTTACAAAATATTATAATATTTTGTAACAAAACAACAATTCGATACGAAAGCCAATGTTACAAAATAATATTATTTTGAAAAAAATATATACACAATTTTTTTTACTCTTAAAGTGTTTAACATTTTGAAAAAAAATTGTTATAAAATATATTTATATTTTGTGACAAATAATTAACTTGTTACAAATAATATTGAATTTTCTGACAAATTAATTTTTTGTTACAAAACAATTAGAGTTTTTGAAACAAAAAAAAATTTGTTACAAAATATTTTGAATTTTTGTAACTTATTTTTTTTTGTTACAAAATATTACAATATTTTGTAACAAAACACCGTCTCGTTACAAAAACTAATATAATTTGTAACAAAATAAAACAGGTTGTTACAAAATAGTATCATATTTTGCAACAACTTGTAATGTTGTTACAAAACATTATTCTTTTGTAACAATCACATATTATTATTACAAAATACTATTTTTTTTGTAACAATTTTAAATTTGATACAAATTTTTTGTTACAAATGTTCCATTTTCTTGTAGTGATAACTTGACCCGAGTCGGGGCAGATTTTGCTCAAAACAGGGTATGGACGGGTTTAGAGTGTACCCGACCCGAATATATACATATAAACACTTTTAAGAATTAGAATTTGCCTCACATCACACATGATTCATAGCTTCGGTCTATACTTTATAGTCATGCAAGATAAACTCAATCATCTTCACCTAAAATCTTCTTCTTCTCGATTTCTTCACAAAAAAACCGTATAACTCCTGTCATGCTGTTGCTGAGTCCATCGCCGCTTACCTATTCACAACTCCCATCATCCTTTACAGCTAGAGACGGACCCACGTTTAATATAGAGGGGGCATTTGTCCCCATAAATTTTTTTTTTAAAAGTAATACTTATATACATATATACCACTTATTATATTATATTTGTCACAAAATAAAATATAAATAGTTCTTTTGTATTTTATGTTAAAAAATATTTTGTTAAACTTAACACATAATAATAATTATATTGTTAAATTTGATTTAGTATGAAAAATACATAAATACACTAAAAAATTAGTGATAATTAATTATATTATATTAGTTAATTAATTAATAATTAAATTAAAACTTAGTTTACTAATTAAATACAACTTAAATTATTAGTGATTTTTAAAAAATTGTTTAAGATAAAAAAATATATTATCTATGTATTAATATACTGTAATTATTTTGGTTAAAAATTTATTTATACTATAAAAATTATAATAAGTAGATTTGACAAATAAGTAAAATAATTGTTTAAAAATATATATAAAAAATAATATTTAATCATATTAAAAATAAGAAAGGTCCTTATAAATATTTTTTTTGTTATTTTAAATATTATACTATGTGTATGAAATTATATTTTTATTATTTTAAATATTATAATAATGATTGTATGTATATTTCTAGTTCTTATCAATATATATTAGATAGTTCTAATTTTAAATTTTGAATATATCTAAACCAATTTAGATTGATCAAGTGATCAACTTAGTCGTTCGCTTAAATAAGTATTGAGGGTTCGAATTCTGTCTCGTATGTATAGCAACTCGTTGCCGGCCAATTGTAGATTCTTAAATGGAATTCAAATTCACAACGGATTAGTCCTTAACTTGTTGAATATCGTGGGAAGCAAAAAAATATCTATACCTAAATTTTATTATATTTTTGTCCCCATTACTACATTTTTCTGGGTCCGTCACTGTTCACAGCTTATATCATCATCGTTGCTCATCCCGTTACCGTCGTTGTTGAGCCCGTCGCCACCATTCTCCTAATGAGTTTCTTTTCTCTAGGTAAATTTCCCTCTCTCTCTCTCTCTCTCTCTCTCTCTCTCTCTCTCATTGTGAGTCTGTTAAGTTCTTCTCTTCTTCTTCTACAGACTCATCACTTAGTTACCTTTACTATGCCCGGATATTGCCGTTGCAGTTTCATATGAGTCTGTCACCGAATAAAATAGAATTTTTATTCAATTTAAAAATAGACATGCATGAGATCATTTTTGCATGTAATTTCTGAATTTTATCATCCAAATTTGATCTATGTAATTGAGTATTTTAGTATGGGATCATCGTAGTTTTGTTGTGACACTAATGTGATAAAATTTTCGATAATTTCATAACTAATATATGAGATAGACCAAATTATTAAAGTAATAAGAGAAATAACATTCAGATTTACGCTAAAATTTATAAGAGGTTATCTCAGGAAAATATATATTTATAACCCAAGTAGAAGATTGCTAGGAAATTATTTCTTAATATATTTATGGATAATACATATATTAATTATAATCGTAAATTAAGTAATTTCACATTAAATGACTTATATAACGGTGATCTCATTTATTGTCATAAATGTTAAATTAAATAAGTCATTATTACTTTTGATTTGGATAAATGAGATTAAAATCATAGATACTATTTTATTTGAGTTTTAGGGTTTAATGAGTATCACACTCAAATATAAATAATGACTTTAGAATTTTGGTCTCCAATACATCAAACTCGCCTTCATATCTCTTTTCCCACAGTAAAATTGTGATTCAGCCCTATAAAAAATACAAAAGGTTTTGGTTGACGAAGATCAAAGAACCACAAGAGCCAAGCTCTCTGATTTCAATCATACTGTCGAATAAAGAGACGTTTCTGCACTCTTAGTTATATTTTTTAATAATTTAACATGGATGATCTTGAGGTTGAGAAATCCTAAAATTTTCAGGTAAAATAAAAATTTTATTAAATCAAATGATAATAAATAATTTTATTGAATTAAATTATATTAATGTGATCATTGGATGATAAAGAATGCATGAAAAATAAATAAATAATATTTTAAGAGTATAGAAATATTAAATTATCATTTCAATTTACTTTTTTAATCAACGATAATAAATATCTTAAATTAATTAATTTTTTACAAAATTTATACACCTAAAATTATTTCATTTTTTCAAAAATCTTTTGAAAATACAATGGTTCAATGAGAGGTTGATTATTGAGAATTGAATATAATATTTTTAAATTCGTATTTTCAATAAAAAGATGTACTTAGTTCTATCCATCATAAATAATTCTATATTCACTATTACTTATCCATCTAAATAATTATAACATTGATAGAATATTATTTTTAGATGCAAAAAAATTAAAATATATTTATTCTATTTCAAAAATCAATATTCATATTTAACTTTGAAGTCTAACTAATATGACAAAAAATATTATATTTTTTAGTTAAAAAATTAAAATAAAATATCTATAAATATATTTTTGTGCTAGCTTTAGATTTTTCAAAAAAATTTGGTAAGTTAATAGAATTAAATCATATTTCTATAACATATATAAGAATGTATATTACACATAAATAAAAAAATTGGGTATAGTAAGAACAAATACATAAATTAAAATAAAATTTAGAAAAATAAGAATCAATAAAATATTGAAGGAAAGAAATATAAATAGAAGAGAAACAAAATTATTAGATGGAAGAGAAATAATTTAATAAATTTTATGTGTATATAAAAGAAGAATAAAAAGAAGATATATAATACTTTATTTAATTTAGCAAGATTTATGGAATAAACACGTAGAATAAGAGAATAAACAATGATAATAAAAAGGAGCTAAACATCTGAATTAATATCAAAAAATAAAAAATAATAAAATAATGATAATCTATTATAATCTTAATCTTTTAATATAATTAATGAATAATAATATAATTAGTCTACCATAATATTAATATAATCTTTTAATATAATTAATTTTAATTAAATAATCAAATAAATTAAATATAAATATGTCTAATCTAATTGTATAAAAAATAGTAAATTTTTTACAATTAGACATATTATATATTATTATTATTAGTGACATATAAATATTAAAATTATATTAATACATTAATAGAAATAACTTGAGTATATTTTTCATTAAATAAACAAAGTTAATGCACAACAAAATTACATGTAAAGAGAAAAAAATAAAAAAGAGTTAAAATATCCAAAGTGATAAAAAGATTATTTTATAGAAGACTATAAAATAATGAACTTCTAACTAAATTAAACTGTACTTATTATTATTAGAAAGGGTAAGAGAGAGCAGTAGAGAAAAGATTTGTGTGTATTCAAGTTGTGTAAAATGATACAATATAGAAGGGTATTTATAGGTGCTAGATTGACAAATTTTTTCTACAAAACACAAATTTGTGATGAATTATTACAATCATAATTAATTAATAAAATCAAGAAAATATTATTAAAAAATCAAATAAAAGATAAAAAGTAGAGTAAAAAATTATTTTGAAACTAAAAATTTGTTAATTGTACTAGAAATTCTAAAAATTTGTATTTTATTATATAATCAATTTTGTTACTCACTTTAACCTTATTATTCATTTATTGTATCTAAAAAGTATATAATGTCACACTTTACTTTTAAAAAGATGAACTCTTCAAATACACGGTATAATATATAATTTAAGAACAATAAAATAAAAATATATAGAATTTTATAATAGTATTTGAAATTTTCAATGACGATAATACGAAGTGTTTAAATAGACCAAATGAATTTAATAGTTATTCTTTGCACATCTTATTTAAATTTGAATCTTAAAATTTACTTTTATCTTTTTTTTTCTAATATAAATTATTTTTGACAAAAAATAGAGAAAAAAATTTATTAGACCAAAAAAATATCCGATCAAAAAATTATTATAAGGAGATTTATAATTAGAGAAGAAAAGAATAAAAGTATTAATAATAATTAAAAAAAAGAAACGAATCTTGTATTAAAGAATGTTAGAAAAGAAATAATAAACTTCATATTAATAATAATAATGCTGATGAATGATGTTGCTGTTTTAGGCTTCTAACCTTCGTCTTTGGCCATCTTTTTTTCTGTTCTTTGCTTTTTTTTAAATTATCAAGTCATAAAAAAAATAAAGAACAATTCAAGAAAACAAAAAAGCAAGATTAAAAACAGTAAGATCAATAGTAACTATACAAATCAAAATACATAGGAAAAAACAAACTATTATATGATAGAATTAATTTGAGTATATTTCATCATTAAATAAACAAAGTTAATGCACAACAAAATTACATGTAAAGAGAAAAAAATAAAAAAGAGTTAAAATATTCAAAGTGATAAAAAGATTATTTTATAAAAGACTATAAAATAATGAACTTCTAACTAAATTAAACTATACTTATTATTATTAGAAAGGGTAAGAGAGAGCAGTAGAGAAAATATTTGTGTGTATTCAAGTTGTGTAAAATGATACAATATAGAAGGGTATTTATAGGTGTTAAGAGAATCGAAATAATAAAGACGTAATATCCTATAATAAATATTTAGATATGTTAAATAATGCTAATTGATCTAATTGATCCTAATTATACTCTAACAATTATATTCAATTTATTGATATATATAATATTAAATTGTGTGATACTTAAATATCTCAATTAGTTGATATAATTAATCCACCATAATGAATTGTATTTAATGAGTTAAAAGAAATAAATCAGGAAACATTTTAAGAAACATGCCACGTCAACTTTATCATTAAGTGCAAAAATTCAATTTTTATATAATAGAATAAATAGAATAGATAGATATCTCATTATTCGTTATTTTAACTTATCTATTATATATATTTTTTATATTTACCACTCAATATATTAAAATACAATTTATATATCTAGATAAGAATTACATAGATATTTAATTAAAAGAATATTTAATTTTTTAAAATATAATAACAGTTTTAATTTCTTTGATTTTTCTTTTTACATTTTTTTGTGTATTTTTTTAAATAAAAGACAAGCCTATAGCAAAAATAGGAAGAGATTGTAGTATTTATTGAAGAGGGGAAAAACAAATATAATTAAAATTCATACATTTAAAATGTGTTTGAACTTCAAAAAATGAGATGAGACATGAGAACCCACAGACACTTGGTTTCAATGAATCTGTTTACACCATTCAACTCAGTGTTTTTTAGCTTTTTGTTTTCTTCTTTTCTATTTCATATGAATTTATCAGTGCCAAACATGTATCACATAGAGTATTTTTTAACTCCATCCTAATCCATATATTATCTTTGCTAAACAAAATATAAAAGAAAAAAAAGACAGTAAATAAATTAAAGTTATTATTATTTAAAGAGACAGTAAATATATTAGTATTTTTGTATTTTAAATTAATTAAGATCTAAATGAAAGATAACATTAATTTAAAAAAGTTAAATTAAAATTAACTCAAACATTGATATTTAAATTATAAAAAAAATTGATTTTCATATTTTATAAAATATCATACTGGCGGTAATTATAAATATGACGCTACTTAAAATTAAATAAAGTAACACAGATAAAACAAATTAAAAAATAAAAAATAACTTAATCTTGTATAAAATTTATCTATAAAATTCTGTACCGAAAAATAAATTTAATTTTAGTATATTAATAATATAAAATATTTTATATAATCATTCAATTCAATTAGATTTATCTATTTAGGTCATTATTAAAAAATAAATTTAAGATACCAACGTACAATTACTTTAAATTAAGTAACAATTATCAATACTATATAAGGAACACACTATTCCACTAAGAATGATTGCCATAAGGAATAATTTTCTAATTTTCTATACTAATATTAGAAAGTTTATATAATACTATATAATAATATTATCATGATCAATACTATATGATATCAAAACAAAAAAAACACCATGCTAATATAATATTATTAATATTATATAAATCATAATCACTGTACTAATATAATATTATCAATATTATATAAATTATTTTTGTATTTATTTTTCTGTGCGTATATAATATTTAATTAACACATTAAGACATATATAATATTTTGTTAATACATATATAACATAAAGTGATTTACAAATTATTATTAATTCATATGTAATGTATAATTAAATTTAATGAATTCAATTAGAATAAACAATAAATTTTTTATTTTATTTCAGACTTTATAAATGAATAAATTAATTAACTAATATAACAAATTATAATTAATGTAATAAAATTAATTAAGTAATATATATTAAAATAAATTATATTAATATTTAAATATCTAATCAAATCAATTAGCTGATATAATTAAGTCATGGTAATAAATTGTATTGAATGAGTTAAAATAATTAAATCAGGAAACACTCTCCGAGACATGCCACGTCAACTCCATCATTAAGTGTAAACATCCGATTTTATATAATAGAATAGATTGGAATCAAATATTTTCCTCCAAAATTAAGAAATTCTCCTCTACTCCTTACTAATTTTACAACCAAAATGTGCCACATGTCACTCTCTCATTATAATTGAAATTAAATATTTTCCTCCAAAATTAAGGAGAATTATATTCTTCTCTATACTAATTTTACAACCAAAATATGTCATATGTCACTCCCTCATTGCAATTGAAATCAAATTTTTCTCTCCAAAATTAAAGAGTTTTTCCCTCCTCCTGTTTCCTTTCTCTATCTCTCTCATTCATTCAACCACTCTATCTATTTTAGATATTATTATCAATATCAATGACTAATTACCAATTTGACAATCAAAATGTGAAACATGACATTCTTTAATTGCATTAAAATTGAAATTAAAATATTAAAATTGAAATTGAAATATACCTATATTATGTATCATATATTACAATCTAATTTAATAATCAAATGTGTCACATGACACTCTCTTATTAAAATTGAGAGAAAATATTTTCTCCAAAATTAATAAACTCTTTTCCTAAATTCTCTCATCTATCTCTCTCAATTTTCAATTTTTCTCTACCATTTTCACTCTATATATAATTTATATTTTATATTAGTAATTTGACAAATCAAAATATGTCATCTGATATTTTTTTATTACAATTAAAATATTTTTTTTCAAAATTAACAAATTTTCACTCTCACTCTTATTCTTCATCTTTATATTTCTCTCTCTTTTCTCTCCTTCTCTATTTTTTTACCTTTTTATTCTAAAAAAATATAATTAATAAAATAATATAATTCAAATAAAAAATAGACTTTTTCATATAAAAATAATAACTAAAATTTCTGTTATTTGATTTTCTATCTATAGAGATCATGATCTTTTTAGCCAGAGATTTTTGTCAACCTACGAATTTTTTTTGTAAAAATAGTTTGATTTTATAAATCTTTTGTGTCATACATAATCTATACTATTAGAACAAAGTGGACCGTAATTTTTAAAAAAATTTATTCCGTAATATTATTACGGGTAAAAATACTAGTAATAACTAAAATAATAACATCGAATAAACAAAATGCAATAAAACTCTTCATAAGCCTCGTCATCCGTCTCCTGAAAAGATAAAGCTGTAGGGGGTGAGAGTCTAACCACACGGTCTCACCACAGAATTTTCAGAATTGTCATAAGAAGATATTTAATAAGAAAATCGTTTTCAAACTCAATGATTATCGGTGTCTTATGAATCCTTTAAAAACTAATGGTTTAACCACCAAAAATTCAAAAGAATTTTAAAGAAAATTAGTTAATTATCCAAAAATTAGAAAGTCATTTTTTAGATAAAAAGATTTTAAAAGTTTTCTAACAATATGAATGACCAACATATTCCAAGTATGGGTTCATTAAGTCTATGTTAAACCAGCTTGATATTTCATACTTTATTATACCACAACACAAACCAAACATGGCTTCAGGTCCAAACAGCTCAATCAATGTCCAATTTACTATAATCCAACCAATTTTAGTCACAAACACAAGTAGGGATGTTCAAGCACAATCAAATAGTTACATTAAGTAGAGCAATTAGCAATTAGACAGAATTATTCACATAGGCAAACCAAATACAATATGCACACCCAAACAATGTCACATAAATGCATATGATGAATGCCTTTCCTATGGCTGATGAGTCTCATCTGTTAGTTATCAAGCCAACCTGACAAGTCTGATTTGCTAAACCTTTGGACTGTCCCCCGACGCGCATCCCATGAGTCTATGCATAGCATTTTCTCACACACACACACACACACACACACATATATATATATATATCAAATCGCTCAATAGGGGTACTATTCTCGGGAATTTATACGTGCCCGGTCATCCTTACGTCATAGGGTCAACAGAATATCGAGTCTCAACCTGGAATACGTGGTAGCAAGCTACGGTACTTTACTCAGGAAAACTCGTATCTCAGATAAAAGAAGTGCAAAAGTCACATATTCATTTATTCATCATCATTTCCGCACTTCATTAACAATTCATATTAAATCAATCATCATTCAAGCCATAAGTCACTTTTTCTCAAATCTCTTTACTTGAAAACCAAAATCAATCAATCTCAGTCATAATTTTAAAATTCTCATTTTTCAAATTATTTCAAGCTCACAAACCACTTTTTCTCAAGCATAAATTCTCCTTTTTTAATTAATTACTTCAAATGAAGCTTTTTTATTTTTATAAAAATTTCGACATCATCTTTGTTGAGTTAAGAAATTAACTAACTTAATTGATGATAACAAACATTATTTTATTGGGTAATTAATTAGTTTTAAATGTGTTTGGTTAAGTGTTGCAGGTCATAAATCAAAGAATCAGCAGCCCAATTGAAAGGAAACAAAAACCAGTTTATTGGTGAATATCTAACCAACAAAGCCCAAAGTAACTAAGCAAAGAAACCAAATGGGCTAAGAACTAAAAGAAGAAAATCCAAGCCCAAATTGATCCTACCAAACTTCTCATACAAGATTGATGTCTTCACTCTCTCTTATTGCTCCGGTCAGCAATAAAGCACAAGAAAGAGAGCTTCATCCTTCCTACCCATTTCATCAAAGAAGAAAGAAAGAGAAAGCCTAATCACAAAGGCCTCAAATTTGATGAAGTGAGTCCATATTCATAAGCAATCCCATTAGGTGATCTAAGTCCATTCTTTATCTAACTTAGTGGCTAACTAAGTAACTAAAGTTCATTTGCATCTGAACTATTTCCTTCTCTACTGAACAAACTCTCTGTTCTCGTTCTTCTTTTCTCTCACCCACGCATGAAAAGATGGCTATGCTAGGATTCACATCCTACAAGAAAAAGAGAGTTTCTGATCGCAAGCTTTGTCTTTTAGACAATACACAAAGAAGAAAAACGGAAGAAGCTTCTTGAAAAAAAGGTCAAATCAATGAAGCCAAAAGTAAAGGACTCCTCTAGCATAATTAGAAGATAAAGGTAGATTATTTCTATTTACGTGCATGTTGATAGCTTGATTGAAACCTACCTTCTTCTACACATACCATTTCGGAAAAAAATGAAGGAAGTGGTGTCTGTTTTTTTCTGCTGTGAATCAATGAATTAGATTGTTTCTTGGAGCCAAAGCACAAGATTAATGGCTTGGATTTTGATAAGCTGATGAGAGAGAAAAATGTTACTGCTGTTGTGTCTGCTACAGAGCTTAGTTCTAAGTCAAAATCCCTGATTTTTTGGGCTGATGAAAGAAAGAGAGAAAGGTTAATTTCCAACTGGTTCAAGAACCAAGGAGCTGAACCCTAGCCGTGGAAAAAGCAAGATACAAATAGAAAAATTACTTCAGAGTGAAGGCAAGGAGAGATAACTAGTGTTCTTGAGGTGTATGTTCTGAGAAGAGCTCTTTGAAGAAGTTCATATAATTGGAAAGTGTTTCCTAATCAAAGATGCATTATGCCAGTATGAAGAACTGAATCAGAGGCTTGCTAATTTGGTTTATCACATAGCAAAGAGGCTTTTGAAGAAGTCAATCTCCTTCATGTTTTACTGATTGTAATTTACTTTTCAATGTTTATCTTTCTGTAATTTCTTGAGGTAAAAGGCTGAATGAGAAAGTTTATTGAAAAAGCCTAAGAGTGAAAAAAGGCAGAGAGAAACACTTGAGTGAAAAGCCTAGAGTGATTTCAGATTTCTTTAGGTTGATTCTGTGTCTTGTATCTTGTACTTGTGAGGTACCCCTTTCTTAGTTGGGTTAGCACTAAGAGTGAAGAGTTAGGTATTAGCATAGCCAATGTCAAGTTAGGTTAGAACTTGAATGTGAAAGGATTGTGTCAATCCTGTGGAATTGGTGTATGTAATACTTTAACTAAAGTGGAAATTCCACCACTGTTGTGGTGAAGACTAGACGTAAGTTGCATAGCACAAAGCAACCGAACCAGGATACATGATGGTGTTAGCTTTTCTCTTCTCTGCTCTGTCCTATTTTCTTATATTCATGAGACAAAATGAAATTGTCTCATAAATTTTCTGCTGCTAAGTTCAAACAGATTCAGACTACAAGTTTGGTTTAAAAGAGTCTATTCATTAAATTAAAAGAAGGTCATAGATTTAACCCCCTTCTCTAAGTCTTCTACAACCTTCAATCTCCTTTAAAACTCGGATCCTGCCACCCTTTTCGGGTCCCACCCAAATATTCTTCAAACCTTTCTCAATCATTTCCAAATCTTAATCATTTTTCAAAATTCAACCAGTTCTAATATCAAATTATTTTCAGATCGGACCGATTCCAATAATAAATCTTTTTCAAAATTAAACCAGCTCTAATATTAAATCATTTATAAAATCAAACTAATTCAAAACTAAGCCACTTTCAAAATCAATTCATTTTCATATCTCAAATCATTTCCAAAGCCTATGCATTTACATTATCAAATTAACTTCATTATCAAATTAATTCCGAAACCAAGAAAAATTATTTTTCATAATAAACAACTCAATAACCTTGCAAACCAATTTCTTATCAACAATCGCACATCACTCAGGCAATTAGTAATTCAATCCAGCAAACAATCACAACCATAAGACAAACATAATCACAAAAATATATTTTTCACATCAATATCTATTTATAACAACTCTGTAATATAAAATAAATTTTAAAAAAAATTTCTACCTCAACTCGTTGAAATCCGAAAGCTATACAGCGCGTCAAAACCCCTTCTTCTCGGTCTGTAACCTCGGCAGCCACAACTTCAATTCCAATCCACTTTCGCAGCAACCGTAGCAGCTCTAATCACAATATATATAATAATCGAACCTCAATCTTATAACAATTAATGCCGCAAAACCTTAGCTAAGATAACAGAAAAGTTACCAAAGAGATTTCAGGAATGAAAACGCTTACCGCAACTAAGGAGAAACACTGAACTGAAAAGCAGCGGCTCAAGCGGTGGTCTCGGCGGCCATGACGTCGTTCCCGGCATCCAGAGATGTGGTGACACGATTCAAACAGAACCAGGAGGAGTGACAGCAACTCCAAGTGGCTTCCATTGAGCTCTAGCAGCACAGACCTCCTCCGATGGTGGCCCGACAATTGACGACGGCGACAAAAACTTCGACGGCGGCGGCTGTGGCTCGACAACGAAGGGAACAGCCCCTTCCCTCCTCGGTCTTCCTTCTCTCTCGTTCGTGTTAACAACAGCGATGAAGGTCCTTCCAGCGGCGGCGTACGGTTCTGACAGGGATAGAAGCACGGATGGCGGCGACGGGCTTCATCATCGACAACAGTGGTGACTGGCGTGAGGAGGCATCGCAGCTTCTCTTCCTCTCCTTCTCTCGGATCTCTTATCTTTCTCTCTGCTCGCGACACGACGGCGTAGAAACAACGATCGTGGCGAGGCGGTGGCGAGCTACGTGGTCTTTCTCTCCCGTCAGTGCTCTCTCTTCTTTTCGAATCTCTTCCCTTCTCTGTCAGCAGCGTCGGTGATGGTGGCAGTAACACCCACCACGCTGCCTTCCCTTCTTCCCCCTCTCCTTCCTCTCTGCGGTGTGTTTTGTGTATGTATAGAAAAAAGGAAATGGAGAGGGGTTTGGCGGCTGCTGAAAGGGAAAAACAAGGTGTGGGTGTGCTGTGTGCAAGCAAGGGCGGCAGTGGAAATAAGGAGGTGGGGTGAGTTTAGTATGTCATTTAGTTAGGGTTAGAGTTTTGGGAAGTATTTAGCAAATTAGGATTTTATTTTGGGATAATTAATAATATTATTAAGGTATAAAATAGTATTAAAAATTAAGTTTAATCAAATAAAATTATCTTTAAAAAAAATATTATTTGT
>NC_029777.3:111068388-111137723 GCF_000817695.3 Arachis duranensis
ATTCATAAAATTTGAATCTTTAATTCTAATCATAATAGCAAAACACTCTGCCTGAGTTGATAATTCAAAAATTAAAAATTTAAATTAAATTAAAAATATATAACAATAGCTGAAGATACATAAATTACTAATTTTAAAAAATTACTAACATGTTCTAGTGTTCCTAGTAGCAATGATGATGCTAAATCATCATCTTATGTAACTAGTGATGACTCCAATATATGCTTGACAACACCACAAAAGAATTCAATTATATATATATATATATTCTTCTTCTATACAAGCGGTCATATCAACACTAATAAATATACCAAAGCAAATTAAATATTAGTGTGATAAATATTCTTCTTTTTTTTATGATTGTTTCACATGTTTTTATTCATATTTGCAGCTAGCTGTTCCTGGAAGCTAAGCAAGTTTTTCATACTAAAATAAATGTAAATGCATATAAACCGATTTATTTCTGTATATGTATGTGTAGATAGTGGAATAATGATGAATAAGAAAACCAATAAGTTTAATTTCCAATGAAGAGCCCCATTGGCTCATTCAGCAATATAATAACTTTATAAGCACAAATTAAAAGATTTTCTACTAAAAAAAATATACTTACCGAAAATTTGTCTGCCATACAACAAATAATTAAGCCAATAAATTATAATTCAAATGATATAATTTCTCTATACTTATCTAAGAGGTCGCGAGTTTAAATTTCTCTATATTTGGTTAAAAAAATACATCAAATAATTAATGTTATTTTAATTAATATTAAAAATGAATAAATATTTCTAAATTTTAAATTAGATAAATGTATTAAAACGAAAGAGTAGTATTTTTTAATATAAAATTTAATTTGTGAACATATACAGGCACCTATACTCGATTATTATTGAGGGATCTAATTCCCAGTTTCACATCATATATATCCAAATTCTTCATCTATGATGATATCACTATTAAGAAAATATGAATTGAAACATGGAATAAATATATAATAATAGGTGTCAATCTTTTCTCCATTTACCTGCAATTGTTTCACATGTATTTAATGTTTTATTAGATGTAGAAGTTCTTTTTCATTATGAGTTTAATTTATCATATACTTAAGTGAGTGTAAGTGGAGTGTTGAAGAAAACCAATAATTTTTTTTAGTGGAGAATCTCATTCAGCACCAAACATTTGATGATGAACATACACAGAAAAAAACACGACGAATCTCTAATTGGGAGTTTGGGACAAAAGCAATGTTGAACTTGATGGTTCAATTCATAAACATTAGTCTTCTGAAGTAATATAAAAAGAATTAAGTAAATTCTTAAAAAGTTTAAATATATCTATGCTTATATGATTATTATCAATATAATTTGTGTTGGGTCATCGTTAGAAGTTCTTGGTAGGTGTGGTGTGCTTGGATATCGGTGTTTGGATAGGATTAGATTGTATCCAGTAATTTAAAAGAGCATTTTGAAAGTTGAAGATCTGTGCCGATGAGAAAAGAGATGCACAAGTATTGGCTAGTTGGGTTCTTCTCAGTTATATAGATTATTTGGTTACGCAGAAACGATGTCATTTTTCACAACAAGCCAACAAAAATTAGACGCCATGGATCAATCCTTTTCATGTGCTACTGATTGGTGTTGTAAATGATTCATGTTGTTGATGACTATACCGAAAATAACATAGAAGTTGTTTGATTTTTATGGTTTGTTTTGTCTTACTTGCTACACTTGGGTCTTGAGTTTTTTCTTTTAAAAAAAAATAAAAAAAGAAGCTCTTAACCATTTAAGAAATTTCAGAAAGAAATTAAAGTAAACCACATCTAACTCAAAATTTTTAAAATAGTAAATTAATGAATCTTTATTCTTCTATATTTTTTCATTTTATAAATTTCTCATTCTTCTATATTTTTCTATTTTATAAACTCCTCATTCTTTTATGTTTTTTCATTGTGTGACTAATTTATTACTCTCCTCATATATGCTAGTTAACAATTTAAATTATTATTATGTATGCTTATATAAAAAATTTATTTACCTAATTTGTCTCTAAATCAGTACCTCCTTTACTACAATTTGTGGTCATGCAAGGCTTGATCTTCTACAGCAGCATTAGCAGATCATAATCTTTCTGAACAACATCAGCAGGATTGCAGAATGCTCTTCACAACAAAATATCATTCAACAAGATTCAGACGTAGACACAGGAAAACAACTCAAGAGTTTGCAGTTTCACATTGCAACACATTTAAACTAAGTCTTCTATAAGCCAATCACAGTTAGCCCTATCATGAAGAACTAAATCAAATTTTAACTTGCCATATTATCTTTTCATATCCTTATGAGTGAGCCCTTGAATCTCTATGAGTCCCTGCCCAGTTACTTTGTCCTCAAATACTCTGAGAGCGTGGCAAAGAGAGTAGAAGGCCTTCTCGAAATGCTACACAAATTGCGCAATGAGATGCTGCGTGATGACCTTTCTCTACCCTTTCGCCGTGACCGCCTCATCCTTTATTTCAAATGCCTTTGCATGATTGAGCCTTTCTTCCAATGCATCACCCAAACCACCTATCTTTGTTTGGTACAATGCCATCAACCCTCAACAGCACTTTTCTTAGCACAACATCCATTTGGAGAAGGCCTCTGTTCTCTTCAACCTGGGAGCCCTCTGCACCCACATTGCTCTCTCCTGCGATCAAAGCACCATCCAAGGCCATCGCCTTGCCATCGACGCCTTAAATAATGCTGCACATTGGTTCGATCAACTGTCGGTGCTTGAGTCTCCCAAGGCATCTGGCACCATTGACTTGTCAGAACCATACATCGATAGGGTAGCAGAATAGTTTTCCGGCTTGAAATTGAAGTTTTGTGGTCTCCAACCTTATGGATCATCATTACCTGAATATTGTTGGGCCGATCGTGGGGAGCTCTCGACAACTGGGGAGACTTCGG
This sequence comes from Arachis duranensis, assembly GCF_000817695.3. Classification (NCBI taxonomy): domain Eukaryota; kingdom Viridiplantae; phylum Streptophyta; class Magnoliopsida; order Fabales; family Fabaceae; genus Arachis; species Arachis duranensis. The sequence goes on from NC_029777.3 coordinate 111,071,337, forward strand.
AGAGGAATCAAATGAGAGAACATAAGATGAGAAGACATCACACCCAACTCAAAACCTTAAAGTGTCAACACTCCTCACACTTGCAACACTAACAATCTCTTCCTCAAGTGTGAGCCTCCACATCTAGCATCAACTCCCTTCTAGCTCCTCCACCTCCACGAGAATTCGTCCATCACACCGCCGTAAAACACCGCGGGACATGCCGCCCGGACCACCTTTGCTGGGAAGACTTTCGATGTTTCACCTTGAATACCCCTTAAAACCACCAGACCGATTAACTATCGGCTCTGATATCACTTGTTGGGCCGGCCGTGGGAAGCTCTCGACAACCGGGGAGACTTCGGGAAGGAATCAAGTGTGAGAACATAAGATGAGAAGACACCACATCCAACTCAAAACCTTAAGGTGTCAAGTTAATGGGTCTCTCATCTTATAAAATTCTCACTCTTCCTTGGTATCAGAGCTTTGGTTGTTCGTTTTTGTGCTGATTAAATGGAGGAAAATACTCATGGACCAAATATGGTCAAATTGAATTCCTAAAATTATTCAATTTGGAAGACCCTCATGGAAGATATGTTGTATAGCAAAGACTTGTATGATCCTGTGGAGGGAGATAAATCCAAAGGTACTAAATCTGATGCTGAATGGAAGAAACTGAATCGGAAGGCAGTTGCTTTGATTAGGCAATGGCTTGATCTTAGTGTGTATCCACATGTTGACACCGAAATGAATGCTGAGAAGATGTGGAAGAAATTGAAGGAGTTATATGAGAGAAAGAATGTGAAAAACAAAGCATTATTGATTAGGAAGCTTGTCAATATGAATTATGTTGAAGGTAAATCAATGCCGGAGCACTTGAGCATTTTTCAGGAGACAGTGAACCAACTGACAAATAATGAAATCACTTTGAATGATGAGTTGTGAGCCTTGTTGTTGTTGAGCTCTTTGCCTGATAGTTGGGAAGTTCTGGTTGTGACACTGACTAACTCAGCTCCAAAAGAAAAGTTGACGTTAGCAATGGTTAAAGAGAGCATGTTGAATGAAGAAGCCAGAAAAAGAGAGCGGGGTTTGACTAATGCCTCCTCCCAGTCAGAAGCACTTGTTTCAGAGTCACGGGGGAGAAGTCAAAGTAGAAAACTTCACAGTTCTGACAGGTCAGAGAGTCGAAGCAAGTCAAGAGGAAAGTACAAGCCAAGAAAGGAATTCATTTGTCACCATTGTGGCAAGCCGGGGCATATCAAGAGGTATTGTAGATTCTTGAAAAGAGAATAATCAATGGGAAGAAACGAAGACAAAGGTAAAGATAGTGATAAAGAAACTACTGCTATTGTTTATGAAGATGTTCTTATCACATATGATGAAAATTATGTGAATCTTGTCTGTGATGATTCCACTTGGATTATGGACTCTGGTGCCTCATGTCATGTCACTCCGAGGCGTGAATTTTTCACTTCCTATACTATCAAAAATTTTGGCAAGATCAAATTAGGAGATAAAGGAGTGTCTGATATCATTGGTATGGGTGATATGTGGCTTGAAACTAACATGGGATGCAAGTTGCAGTTGAAGAATGTTAGGCTTTCTAAAATTTTTCTAGGCTTTTCTAGGATTTTCAAGAGTTTTATTGGGTTTTTCTAGGGGTTTTTCAAGGATTTCTAGGTTTTCTAAGTTTTCAAGAGTTTTTATGGTTTTCTAGGATTTTCTAGCGTTTTCTAACGTTTTCTAGGGTTTTCTAGGGTTCTAGTGTTTTCTAGGATTTTGTAGGATTTTTCTAGGACTTTCTATGATTTTTCCAGGGTTTTCTATATTTTTCTAAGGTTTTTTAGTGCTTTCTTAGGGTTTTCGAATGTTTTTTAAGGTTTTCTAGAATTTTCTAGGATTTTTCTAGTGTTTTCTTAGGTTTTTCAAAGATTTTCTATGGTTTTCTAGGATTTTCTTTTAGTATTTTCTAGGATTTTCTAAGATTTTTCAATAATTTTCTAGGGTCTTTCCAGGGTTTTCTATGTTTTTCTAGAGTTTTCTGGGCTTTTCTAGGGTTTTTAGGGTTCTATATGATTTTCTAGGATTTTTCTCAGGTTTTCTAGGATATTCTAGAATTTTCTAAAGTTTTCTGAGGTATTTCTAGTGTTTTCTAGGAATTTCTCTAGATTTCTAAGGTTTTCTAGAGTTTTCTTAGGATTTTCTAGGTTTTCTAGGGTTTTCGAGGGTTTTCTTAGGATTTTCTAGAATTTTTAGGGTTTTCCAGGTTTTTCTAGGGATTTCTAGGGTTTTCAAGGTACTTTTAGGGTTTTCTAAGGTTTTCAAGGGTTTATCTAGGATTTTCTATAATTTTTCTAGGATTTTCTATGGTTTTCTAAGGTTTTTTAGTGTTTTCTAGGGTTTTCTATGTTTTTCTCGGGTTTTTTAGTATTTTCGAGGGTTTTTAAGATTTTCTAGGGTTTTCGAGGGTTTTTCTAGGGTTTTCTAGGGTTTTATAGGTTTTTCTAGAAATTTTTAGAGTTTTTCTAGTGTTTCTTGGGTTTATCAAAGATTTTCTATGATTTTCTAGGTTTCTCTAGGGTTTTTTAGTGTTTTCTAGGAGTTTCTAGGGTTTCTTTAGGATTTTCTAGGGTTTTTCTAGAGTTTTCCAAGATTGTTTTATGTTTTTCTAGGGTTTTTGGTTTTTCTTTGGGTTTTCTAGGGTTTTTCAGGGTTTCTAGGATTTTTTTGGGTTTTTGAGGGTTTTTTAGGATTCTCTAGAATTTTTGAGCATTCTTCTAAGATTTTCTAGTGTTTTATAGGTTTTTCTAAGATTTTCAAGGGTTTTTTTAGTGTTTTCTTGGGTTTTCCAGTGTTTTGCTATGATTTTCAAGGATTTTTAGGGTTTTTTTATAGTTTTCTAGGGTATTCTAGTATTTTCTAGGATTCTCTAGGGCTTTTCTCTGGTTTTTTAGGATTTTTTAAGGTTTTTCTGGGGATTTCTAAGGTTTTTAAGGGATTTCTAAGTTTTTCTAAATTTTTCTAGGGTTTTCTAACTTTTTTAGGGGTTTCTAGGATTTTTAGGATTTTTCTAGGATTTTTCAGGGATTTCTAGGGATTTTCTTTAGGTTTTCTAATATTTCTAGGGTTTTGTAGTGGTTTTCTAGAGTTTTTCTAATATTTTCTAGGGTTTTTGAGGGGCTTTCAGTGTTTTCTAGGATTTTTGAGGGTTTATCTATGGTTTTTCAAGATTTTTTTTGGATTTTCTGGGATTTTCTAGTATTTTTTAGTGTTTTCTATGGTTGTGTAGGGTTTTTCTAGGACTTTCTATGATTTTTCTAGGGGTTTCTATGTTTTCTAGGGTTTTTTAGTGTTTTCTTAGGGTTTTCGAATGTTTTTTAAGGTTTTCTAGAATTTTCTAGGATTTTTCTAGTATTTTCTTAGGTTTTTCAAAGATTTTCTATGGTTTTCTAGGGTTTTCTTTTAGTATTTTATAGGATTTTCTAGGATTTTTAAAGGATTTTCTAGGGTCTTTTCGGAGTTTTCCAGGGTTTTCTATGTTTTTCTAGAGTTTTTTGGGGTTTTCTTTGGGTTTTCTAGGGTTTTTAGGGTTTTCTAAAATTTTTTGATCTAGGGTTTTCTAGGGTTTTTCTCAGGTTTTCTAGGATATTCTAGGATTGTATAGAGTTTTCTGAGGTTTTTCTAGGGTTTTCTAAGGTTTTCTAGAGTTTTCTTAGGGTTTTGTAGGGTTTTCAAGGGTTTTCTTAGGATTTACTAGGATTTTTAGGGTTTTTCAGGGTTTTCTAGGGTTTTCAAGGTACTTTTAGGGTTTTCTAAGGTTTTTGAGGGTTTATCTAGGATTTTCTATAATTTTTCTAGGGTTTTCTAGGGTTTTCTAAGGTTTTTTAGTATTTTCTAGGGTTTTCTAAGGTTTTTAGTGTTTTCTAGGGTTTTTCTAGGATTTTCTAAGGTTTTTTAGGGTTTTCTATGTTTTTCTTGGATTTTTAGTGTTTTCTAAAGGTTTTCGAGGGTTTTTTAAGATTTTCTAGGGTTTTCGAGGGTTTTTCTAGGGTTTTCTAGGGTTTTATAGGTTTTTCTAGGATTTTCTAGGATTTAGTTAGGGTTTTCTAGGATTTTCTAGAATTTTTTAGAGTTTTTCTAGTGTTTCTTGGGTTTTTCAAAAATTTTCTATAGTTTTCTAGGATTTTCTAGGGTTTTTTAGTATTTTCTAGGATTTTCTAGGGTTTCTTTAGGGTTTTCGAAGATTTTTCTAGAGTTTTCCAAGATTGTTTTATGTTTTTCTAGAGTTTTCTGGGGTTTTCTTTGGGTTTTCTAGGGGTTTTCTAGGATTTTCTTGGGTTTTGAGGGTTTTTTAGGATTCTCTAGAATTTTCGAGCGTTTTTCTAAGATTTTCTAGGGTTTTATAGGTTTTTCTAGAATTTTCTAGGGTTTTCTTAGAGTTTTTTTGGGTTTTCCAATGTTTTGATATAGTTTTCTAGGATTTTCTAGGGTTTTTATGGTTTTCTAGGGTATTCTAGTATTTTTTAGGATTCTCTAGGATTTTTTTATGGTTTTCTATGATTTTCTAGGATTTTTCTGGGGATTTATAAGATTTTTTAATGATTTCTGGTTTTTCTAGATTTTTCTAGGGTTTTCTTAAGGTTTTCTAGGGTTTTTAGGATTTTTAACGGTTTTTTAAGGATTTTTCTAGGATTTTTTAGGAAATTCTAGGGGTTTTCTTTAGGTTTTCTAATATTTTCTAGGGTTTTCTAGAGTTTTTCTAACGTTTTCTAGGGTTTTTGAGGGGCTTTCAGTGTTTTCTAGAATTTTCGAGGATTTATCTAGGGTTTTCCAAGATTTTTCTAGCATTTTCTGGGGTTTTCTAGGGTTTTGTAGGGTTTTTCTAGGACTTTCTATGATTTTTCTAGGATTTTCTATGTTTTCTAGGTTTTTAGTGTTTTCTTAGGGTTTTCGAATGTCTTTTAGGGTTTTCTAGAATTTTGTAGGATTTTTCTAGTGTTTTCTTGGGGTTTTCAAAGATTTTTTATGGTTTTCTAGGATTTTCTTTTAGTATTTTCTAGGATTTTCTAGGACTTTTCAAGAATTTTCTAGGGTCTTTCCAGAGTTTTTCAGGGTTTTCTATATTTTTCTAGAGTTTTCTGGGATTTTCTTTGGGTTTTTTAAGGTTTTCTAGGATTTTTTAGGGGTTTTCTAGGATTTTTCTCAGGTTTTCTAGTATATTCTAGGATTTTCTAGAGACTTGTGAGGTTTTTCTAAGGTTTTCTAGGGATTTCTCGAGATTTTTAAGGTTTTTTAGAGTTTTCTTAGGGTTTTCTAGGTTTTCTAGGGTTCTCGAGAGTTTTCTAGGATTTTCTAGGATTTTTAGGATTTTCCAGGATTTTCTAAGGTTTTTCTAGGGTTTTCAAGGTACTTTTAGGGTTTCCTAAGGTTTTCGAGGGTTTATCTAGGATTTTCTATGATTTTTTAGGATTTTCTAGGGTTTTGTAAGGTTTTTTAATGTTTTCCAAGGTTTTCTAGGATTTTTCTAGGATTTTCTAAGGTTTTTCAAGAGTTTTCTACGTTTTTCTCGGGTTTTTTAGTTTTTTCTTAGGGTTTTTGCAGGTTCTTTAAGATTTTCTAGGGGTTTTCGAGGGATTTTCTAAGGTTTTATAGGTTTTCTAGGATCTTTTAGGGTTTTCTTTGGATTTTCTAGGATTTTTTAGAGTTTTTCTAGTATTTCTTGGGTTTTTCAAAGATTTTCTATGGTTTTCTAGTTTTTTCTAGTATTTTTTAGTGTTTTCTAGGATTTACTAGGGTTTCTTTAAGGTTTTCTAGGGTTTTTCTAGAGTTTTCCAAGATTGATTTATATTTTTCTAGGATTTTCTAGGGTTTTCTTTGGGTTTTCTAGGGTTTTTCAGGGTTTTCTAGGATCTTCTTGGGTTTTCAAGGATTTTTTAGGATTCTCTAGAATTTTCGAGCGTTTTTCTAAGATTTTCTAGGGTTTTATAGGTTTTTCTAGGATTTTCTAGGGTTTTCTTAGAGTTTTCTTGGGTTTTCCAATGTTTTGCTATGGTTTTCTAGGATTTTCTAGGGTTTTTTTTATGGTTTTCTAGGGTATTCTAGTATTTTCTAGGATTCTCTAGGGTTTTTCCTGGTTTTCTAGGATTTTCTAGGATTTTTCTGGGGATTTCTAAGGTTTTTTTATGGTTTTCTAGGTTTTTCTAGATTGTTCTAGGGTTTTCTTAGGGTTTTCTAGGGTTTTTAGGATTTTTTTAGGATTTTTCTAGGATTTTTTAGGTATTTCTAGGGATTTTCTTTAGGTTTTTTAATGTTTTCTAGGGTTTTTTTAGAGTTTTTCTAGAGTTTTCTAGGGGTTTTTAGGTTTTCCTAGAGTTTTCTAAGGTTTTCATAGGGTTTTCTAGGATTTTCTAGGGTTTTCTAGGATTTTTCTAAGATTTTCTAGGGTTTTCTAAGTGTTTTTATGGTTTTCTTTAGTTTTTTAGAGTTTTCTAGGTTTTCGAGTGTTTTCTTAGGGTTTCCTAGAATTTTTACGATTTTTTAGGATTTTGTAGGGTTTTTCTAGGGTTTTTCAAGGATTTCTAGAGATTTCTATGATTTTTTAGGATTTTTTTAGGGTTTTTCTGGGGTTTTATAGGATTTTTGACTGTTTTTTAGGGTTTTTCTAGGGTTTTCTCGAATTTTATAGGATTTTTTAGTGTTTTCTATGGTTTTTCTAGGATTTTCTAGAGTTTTCTACGGTTTTTCTAGCATTTTTCTTGTGTTTTCTAGGATTTTTCTAAGATTTTTTAGGTTTTTCTAGGGATTTCTAGGGTTTTCTTAAGATTTTTTAAGGTTTTCGAGGGTTTTCTTAGGGTTCTCTAGGGTTTTAGGGTTGTTCTAGGATTTTCAAAGGTTTTCGAGGGTTTTTCTAGGGTTTTCTAGGGTTTTATAGGTTTTCCTAGGATTTTCCAAGGTTTTCTATGCTCTTTTAGGATTTTCTAAGATTTTCTAGGGTTTTCTAGAGTTGTCTAGGGTTTTTCTAGGTTTTCTATGGATATCTAGAATTTTTTAGGGTTTTCTAGAGTTTTCGAGAGTTTTTCTAGGGTTTTCGAGAGTTTTTTGAGGGTTTTCGAAGCGTTTCAATAGTTTTCTAGGGTTTTTCTTGGATTTTCTAGGGTCTTTCTAGAGTTCTCCAAGATTTTCTATGTTTTCCTAGGGTTTTCTGGGGTGTTCTTTGAGTTTTCTAGGATTTTTTAATGTTTTCAAGGATTTTATAGGATTTTCGTGGGTTTCTTAGGACTCTCTAGGGTTTTCGAGCGTTTTTCTAAGGTTTTCTAGGATTTTCTAGGTTTTTCTAGGGTTTTTCTTGGGTTTTTCAAAGATTTTGTAAGGTTTTCTTGGATTTTCTAGGTGTTTTTAGGGTTTTCTAGGGTTTTCTGGGGTTTTTCTAGGATTTTCTAAGGTTTTTTAGGTTTTCTAGGATTTTTGAGGGTTTTATTAGGGTTTTCTAGGGCTTTCGAAGGATTTTCTTGGTTTTTTAGGTTTTTCTTAGAATTTTCTAGGTTTTGTTGGTTTTCCTAAGGTTTTCTAGGGAATTTTAGGGATTTCTAGAATTTTCTTAGGGCTTTTGAGGGTTTTTTTTAGCGTTTCCTAGGGGTTTTCTAGGATTTGTGAGGGTTTTCTAGTGTTTTTGATAATTTTTTAGAGTTTTCTAGTGTTTTCTAGGGTTCTCTAGGGTTTTATAAGTTTTTTTAGGATTTTCTTAAGGTTTTCTAGGATTTTCTTGGATTTTCTATGGTTTTTCTAGAGTTTTCTTATTGTTTTCTACGGTTTTCTATAGTTTTCGAGGGTTTTTTAAGATTTTCTATGATTTTCTAGGGTTTTCTTAGGGTTTTCTATGATTTTCTAGGATTTTTTTAGTGTTTTTCTAGTGTTTCTTGGGTTTTCCAAAGATTTTCTATGGTTTTCTAGTTTTTTCTAGGCTTTTTTAGTGTTTTCTAGAATTTTATAGGATTTTTTTAGGTTTTCTAGGGTTTTTCTATAGTTTTCGATTGTTTTATGTTTTTCTAGGGTTTTCTGGGGTTTTCTTTGGATTTTCTAGGGTTTTTCAGGGTTTTCTAGGATTTTCTTGGGTTTTCAAGGGTTTTTTTGGATTCTCTAGAATTTTTTAGCGTTTTTCTTAGATTTTCTAGAGTTTCATAGGTTTTTTTAGGATTTTCTTAGAGTTTTCTTGGGTTTTCCAATGTTTTGCTATGGTTTTCTAGGATTTTCTAAGGTTTTTTTATGGTTTTCTAGGGTATTCTATTATTTTCTAGGATTCTCTAGGATTTTTTTTTCGTTTTCTAGGATTTTCTAGGGTTTTCTAGGGATTTCTAAGGTTTTTTATGGATTTCTAGGTTTTTCTAGATTGTTCTAGGGTTTTCTTAGGGTTTCTAGCCTTTTTAGGGTTTTCTAGGGTTTTTAGGAATTTTTACCGTTTTTTTAGGATTTTTCTAGGATTTTTTAGGAATTTCTAGGAATTTTCTTTAGGTTTTCTAATATTTTCTAAGGTTTTCTAGCGGTTATTTAGAGTTTTTCTAGAGTTTTCTAGGGTTTTTTTAGGTTTTTCTAGAGTTCTCTAAGGTTTTTATAGGGTTTTCTAGGATTTTTCTCGGATTTTCTAGGGTTTTCTAAGTTTTTTTAAGGTTTTCTTCGGTTTTTTAGAGTTTTCAAGGGTTTTCGAGTGTTCTAGGATTTTTAGGGTTTTTTTTTAGATTTTGTAGGGTTTTTCTAGGGTTTTTTTAAGATTTTAAGAATTTTTTAGGATTTTCTAGGATTTTCGACTATTTTTTAGGGCTTTCTACGATTTTTCTAGGGTTTTCTAGAATTTAATAGGGTTTTTTAGGATTTTCTATGGTTTTTCTAGGATTTTCTTGGAATTTCTAGAGTTTTCTACGATTTTTCTAACATTTTTCTTGTATTTTCTAGGTTTTTTCTAGGATTTTCTAGGTTTTTCTAGAGATTTTAGGGATTTCTAGGGTTTTCTTAAGGTTTTTAAGGTTTTCGAGGGTTTTCTTAGGGTTCTCTAGGGTTTTAGGGTTGTTCTAGGATTTTCAAGGATTTTCGAGGGTTTTTTAATATTTTCCAGGGTTTTCGAGGGTTTCTCCAGGGTTTTCTAGGGTTTTATAGGTTTTCCTAGGATTTTCCAAGGTTTTCTATGCTTTTTTAGGATTTTCTAGGATTTTTCTAGGATTTTCTAAGGTATTCTAGAGTTGTCTAGGGTTTTTCTAAGTTTTCTAGGGATATCTAGGATTTTCTTAGATTTTCTTAGGGTTTTCTAGGATTTTTGAGAGTTTTTTAGGGTTTTCTAGAGTTTTTGAAAGTTTTTCTAGGGTTTTCGAAAGTTTTTTGAGGGTTTTCGAAGCGTTTCAATGGTTTTCTAGGGTTTTTCTAGTGTTTTCTTTGGTTTATCAAAGATTTTCTATGGTTTTCTAGGATTTTCTAAGGTTTTCTTAGGGTTTTTTAGGGCTTTCGAAGGATTTTCTTGGTTTTTTAGGTTTTTCTTAGAATTTTCTAGGTTTTTTGGTTTTTATAAGATTTTCTATGGAATTTTAGGGATTTCTAGGATTTTCTAAGATTTTCTTAGGGCTTTTGAGGGTTTTTTTAGCGTTTCCTAGGGTTTTTCTTGGGTTTTCTAGGGTTTGTTAGGGTTTTCTAGTGTTTTTGATAGTTTTTTAGAGTTTTCTAGGGTTTTCTAAGATTTTCTAGGGTTTTATAAGTTTTTTTAGGATTTTCTAGGGTTTTCTTAGGGTTTTCTAGGATTTTCTTGGATTTTCTATAGTTTTTCTAGAGTTTTCTTATTGTTTTATACGGTTTTCTATGGTTTTCAAGGGTTTTTTAAGATTTTCTATGATTTTCTAGGGTTTTTCTAGGGTTTTCTTAGGGATTTCTATGATTTTCTAGGATTTTTTAGAGTTTTTCTAGTGTTTCTTGGGTTTTTCAAAGATTTTCTATGATTTTCTAGTTTTTTCTAGCCTTTTTTAGAGTTTTCTAAAATTTTTTAGGGTTTCTTTAGGGTTTTCTAGCGTTTTTCAGGATTATTTTATGTTTTTCTAGAGTTTTCTGGGGTTTTCTTTGGATTTTTTTGGGTTTTTCAGGGTTTTCTAGGATTTTCTTGAATTTTCGAGGGTTTTTTTGGATTCTCTAGAATTTTTGAGTGTTTTTCTTAGATTTTCTAGGGTTTTATATGATTTTCTAGGATTTTCTTAGAGTTTTCTTGGGTTTTCCAATGTTTTGCTATGGTTTTCTAGGGTATTCTAGTATTTTCTAGGATTCTCTAGGATTTTTCTTTGGTTTTCTAGGATTTTCTAGGGATTTTCTAGGAATTTCTAAGGTTTTTTATGGATTTCTAGGTTTTTCTAGATTGTTCTCGGGTTTTCTTAGGGTTTTCTAACCGTTTTAGGATTTTTTAGGGTTTTTAGGAATTTTTACCCTTTTTTAAGGGTTTTTCTAGGGTTTTTTAAGGAATTTCTAGGAATTTTCTTTAGGTTTTCTAATATTTTCTAGGGTTCTCTAGGGGTTATTTAGAGTTTTTCTAGAGTTTTTTAGGTTTTTTAGGTTTTCCTAGAGTTTTATAGGATTTTCATGGGGTTTTCAAGGATTTTTCTTAGATTTTCTAGGGTTTTCTAAATTTTTTCTAAGGTTTTTTTCAGTTTTTTAGAGTTTTCTAGGGTTTTCGAGTGTTTTCTTAGGATTTTCTAGGATTTTTAGGGTTTTTTAGGATTTTGTAGGGTTTTTCTAGGGTTTCTAGGGATTTCTAAGGGTTTTAAAGATTTTTTAGGGTCTTTAGGATTTTTTTAAGGTTTTCGACTATTTTTTAGGGCTTTCTACGATTTTTCTAAGGGTTTCTAGAATTTAATAGGGTTTTTTTAGGGTTTTCTATGGTTTTTCTAGGATTTTGTTGGAATTTCTAGAGTTTTCTACGGTTTTTCTAGCATTTTTCTTGTGTTTTTTAGATTTTTTCTAGGGTTTTCTAGGTTTTTCTAGGGATTTTTAGGGATTTCTACGGTTTTCTTAAGGTTTTTTAAAGTTCTCTAGGGTTTTCATAGGGTTGTTCTAGGATTTTCAAGGGTTTTCGAGGGTTTTTTAATATTTTCTAGAGTTTTCGAGGGTTTTTATAGGGTTTTCTAGGGTTTTATAGATTTTCCTAGGATTTTCTAAGGTTTTCTATGCTTTTTTAAGATTTTCTAGGATTTTCTAGGATTTTTCTAGGATTTTCTAGGGTATTCTAGAGTTGTCTAAGGTTTTTCTAGGTTTTTAAGGGATATATATGGTTTTCTTAGTTTTTCTTAGGGTTTTCTAGGATTTTTGAGGGTTTTTTAAAATTTTCTAGAGTTTTCGAGAGTTTTTCTAGGGTTTGCGAGAGTTTTTTGAGGGTTTTCAAAGCGTTTTAATGGTTTTCTAGGGTTTTTCTAGTGTTTTCTTCGGTTTATCAAAGATTTTCTATGGTTTTCTAGGGTTTTCTAAGATTTTTCTAGGATTTTCTAAGGTCTTTATGGAGTTTTCCAAGATTTTCTATGTTTTCCTGTTTTCTAGGATTTTTTAATGTTTTCAAGGATTTTATAGGATTTTCGTGGGTTTCTTAGGACTCTCTAGGGTTTTCGAGCATTTTTCTAAGGTTTTCTAGGGTTTTATAGGTTTTTCTAGGGTTTTTCTTGGGTTTTTCAAAGATTTTTTAGGGTTTTCTAGGTGTTTTTAGGGTTTTCTAGGGTTTTCTGGGGTTTTTCTAAGGTTTTCTATATTTTCTAGGTTTTCTAGGATTTTTGAGGATTTTCTTAAGGTTTTCTAGGGATTTCAAAAGATTTTCTTGGTTTTTTAGGTTTTTCTTAGAATTTTCTAGGTTTTTTTGGTTTTCCTAGGGTTTTCTAGGGAATTTTAGGGATTTCTAGGATTTTCTAAGATTTTCTTAGGGCTTTTGAGGGTTTTTTAGTGTTTCCTAGGGTTTTTCTTGGGTTTTCTAGTGTTTTTGACAATTTTTTAGAGTTTTCTAGGATTTTCTAGGGTTCTCTATGGTTTTACGAGTTTTTTTGGATTTTCTAGAGTTTTCTTAGGGTTTTCTAGGATTTCCTTGGATTTTCTATGGTTTTTCTAGAGTTTTCTTATTGTTTTCTATGATTTTCTATGGTTTTCTATGGAATTTTAGGATTTTCTATGATTTTCTAGGGTTTTTCTAGGGTTTTCTTAGGATTTTCTAGGATTTTTTAGAGTTTTTCTAGTGTTTCTTGGGGTTTTCAAAGATTTTCTACGATTTTTTAGTTTTTTCTAGGATTTGTTAGTGTTTTCTAGGATTTTCTAGGGTTTAGGGTTTTAGGGTTTAAGGTTTTAGGGTTTAGGGTTTTGGGGTTTAGGATTTTGGGTTTAGTGGTTTAGGTTTTAGGGTTTAGGGTTTAGGGTTTTAGGGGTTAGGGTTTTAGGGGTTAAGGATTTAGGGTTTTAGGGGTTAAGGGTTTTAGGGGTTTAGGGTTTAGGATTTAGGATTTAGGGTTCAGGGTTCAGGGTTCAGGGTTTAAGGTTTAGATTTTAGGTTTTTGTAGGGGTTTTCTAGGTTTTTCTATGGTTTACGAGGCTTTTTGTATATTTTCGATGATTTTCTAGGGTTTTCGAGGCTTTTTTAGGGTTTTTATGGTTTTTGATTTTTTCCAAGGGTTTTCTAGAGTTTTTTTAGATTTTCTAAGGTATTCTAGATTTTTCTAGGGTTTTCTTCAGGTTTTTTAGGGTTTTCTAGGATTTTCGAAGGTTTTCCAAGAATTTCTAGGATTTTCTTAGGTTTTTCTCAAGTTTTCGAGGGTTTTTAGGATTTTCTATGGTTTTTGAGGGTTTTCTAGGATTTTTCAGGGTTTTTCTAGGGTGTTCAAGGGTTTTCTAGGGTTTTTTAGGTTTTTCTTGGATTTTCTAAGGTTTTCAGTGGTTTTCTAAGAATTTCTAGGGGTTTTCTATTATTTTCGAGGGTTTTCTAAGGTTTTTTACATTTTTCGAGGGTTTTTTTAGGGTTTTCTAGGTTTTTTCTAGGGTGTTTCAGGGTTTTCTCGAGATTTTTAGGGTTTTCTAGAGTTTTCGTAGGGTTTTCTAGGGTTTTTGAGAGTTTTCTATGATTTTCGAGGGATTTTCTGGGGTTTTCTTGGGTTTTTAGGATTTTTCTAACATTTTCTAGGTTTTTCTAGAGTTTTTAAGGATAGTTTTGTGTTTTCTAGGATTTTTTAGGAATTTTCAGGGGTTTTTTGGGGATTTTCTAGGGGTTTTCTTGGGTTTTCTATGATTTTCTAGAATTTTCTAAGTTTTTTAGGGTTTTCTAGGAGTTTCTAGGGGTTTTCTGGGTTTTTCTAGGGACTTTCTAGTGTTTTCTACGATTTTCTAGGATTTTTTTGGATTTTTTCTAGGATTTTCTTAGTGTTTTTTAGGATTTTCTACGATTTTTCTAGGGTTTTCTAGTGATATCTCGAGTTTTCTAGGGTTTTCTTAGGGTTTTCTCAGGTTTTCTCGTGTTTTATGAGGTTTTCTCTGGTTTTTGAGCATTTTCTAGGATATTCCAAGGTTTTTCTATGATTTTCTAAGGTTTTCTATAGTTTTCTTGGGTTTTTTTAGGGGTTTTTCTGGTTTTCTAGAGTTTTCTGTGGTTTGCTAGAAATTTTTAGGTATTTTCTAGGGTTTTCTATGGTGTTCGGGGGTTTTCGAGTGTCTTTTTTGGTTTTCTTGAGTTTTTTGCGGGTTTCGAAGGTTTCTCTAGGGATTTCTAGGTTTTTTTAGGGTGTTCCAGGATATTCTAGGAATATCTAGTGTTTTCTAGGGTTTTCTAGTGTTTTCTAGTGTTTTCTAATTATTTTCTGGGGTTCTCTAGGGTTTTCTAGTTTTTTCTACGGTTTTGTATGGTTTTCGAGAATTTTTTAGGATTTTCTATGATTTTTGAGAGTTTTTCTAGGATTTTCTATGGTTTTCTAGTGTTTTCTAGGATTTTCTAGGATTTTCTAGGTTTTTCTAGAGTTTTCTTGGAGTTTCTAGGGTTTTTTAGAATTTTTCTAGTACTTTCTAAGGTTTTCTTATGTTTTCTAGGGTTTTCTAGGGTTTTCTAGGATTTTCTAGGATTTTCTAGGGTTTTTCTAGAGTTTTTTTGGAATTTCTAGGGTTTTTTAGGATTTTTCTAGTACTTTCTAAGGTTTTCTTGGATTTTCTAGGGTTTTCTTGGGATTTCTAGGGTTTTCTATGGTTTTCTGCCATTTTCTAGGTTTTTTAGGGTTTTCTAGGGTTTTCTTAGGGTTTTCTAATTTTTTTGTGGGGTTTTAAGGATTTTCTATGGTTTTCGAGGGTTTTTCTTGGATTTTATAGGATTTTCTAGGTTTTTCTGGGGTTTTTCTAGGATCTTCTATGATTTTCTAGGATTTCCTAGGGTTTTCTAGGTTTTTGTAGGGGTTTCCTAGGGTTTTCTATGATTTTCAAGGGTTTTTGTAGGATTTTCTATGATTTTCTAGGGTTTACGAGGCTTTTTTAGGGTTTTCTATTGTTTTCAATTTTTTTCCTCGGTTTTCTATCTTTTTTTTGGATTTTCTAAGGTCTTCTCAATTTTCTATAGTTTTCGAGGGTTTTTCTAGGGTTTTCTAGATTTTTCTAGGGTGTTCCAGGGTTTTCTAGGGATTTCTAGGATTTTATAGGGTTTTCGTAAGGTTTTCTAGAGTTTTTGAGTGTTCTGTATGGTTTTTGAGGGTTTTTCTAGGATTTTCTTGAATTTTTAGCGTTTTTTCTGGGATTTTTTAATTTTTTCTAGGGTGTTTCTAGGGTTTTTAAGGGTAGCTTTGGGTTTTCTAGGGTTTTTTAGGAATTTTCAGGGGTTTTCTGGGGTTTTCTAGGGGTTTTTTTGGGTTTTCTATGATTTTCTAGAATTTTCTAGGGTTTTTCAGGAATTTCTATGGGTTTTTTGGGTTTCTCTAGGGGTTTTCTAGTGATTTCTACGGATTTCTAGGATTTTTTATGTTTTTAGGGTTTTCTTACGGTTTTTAGAGTTTTCTACGATTTTTCTAGGGTTTTCTAGAGATTTATTGGTTTTTCTAGGGTTTTCTTAGGGTTTTCTCATGTTTTCTCGTGTTTTATAAGGTTTTCTTTGGTTTTCGAGGGTTTATCTAGGATTTTCTAGGGTTTTCTATGATTTTCTAGGATTTTTTAGGTTTTTTTGGGTTTTCTAGAATTTTCTGTGGTTTTCTAGGAATTTCTAGGAGTTTTCTAGGGTTTTCTATTGTTTTCGAGGGTTTTATAGGGTTTTTAGGGTTTTCTTGGGGTTTTTGCGGGTTTCAAGGGATTTTCTAGGGTTTTCTTGGTTTTTTCTAGGGTGTTCTAGGGTTTTCTTGGAATATCTAGTGTTTTTTAGTGTTTTCTTATGGTTTTCTAGGATTTTCGAGGGTTTTCTAGTGTTTTCTAGTGTTTTCTAATGGTTTTAATAGGTTTTTCTGGGGTTTTCTAGTGTTTTCTACGGTTTTCTAAGATTTTCTTATGGTTTTCTAGGGTTTTCGAGGGTTTTTTAGGATTTTGTATGGTTTTGAGGGTTTTTCTAGGATTTTCTATGGTTTTCTAGGATTTTCTAGGGTTTTTCTAGTGTTTTCTTGGGTTTTCTAGGTTTTTTAGGATTTTCTAGTAGTTTCTAAGGTTTTCAAGGGTTTTCTTGGGTTTTCTAGAGATTTCTAGGGATTTCTAATGATTTTCTAGGGTTTTCGAGGCTTTATTACGTTTTTCTATAGTTTTTTTTATTGTTTTTCTAGGTTATTTTTGGATTTTCTAGAGTTTTTTGGGGGGTTTTTTTAGAGTTTTCTAGGGTTTTCTAGGATTTTCTAGGGTTTTCTAAGGGTTTTCTAGTTTTTTCTAGAGGTTTTCTAGGGTTTCTATGGTTTTCGAGGGTTTTTTTACGATTTTCTAGGATTTTTTAGTGTTTTTGAGACTTTTTACGGTTTTCTATGGTTTTCGCTTGTTTTTCTAGGGTCTTCTAGGTTTTTTTTTTCTAAGGTTTTCTAATGTTTTTAGGGTATTTTGGATTTTCTCGGGTTTTCTAGGGTTTTCAAGGGATTTCTAGTGTTTTTTTTGGATTTTCTAGATTTTTTAGTATTTTCTATGGTTTTCTAGGACTCTCTAGTGTTTTTCTAAGATTTTTTTCGGGTTTTTAGGATTTTCTAGGGTTTTTCTAGGGTTTTCTAGGAATTTCTAGGGTTTTCTATGAATTTCTAGAATTTTCTAGGGTTTTCTTAGGGTTTTCTTGGGTTTTCGATGATTTTTTAAGGTTTTCGAGGGTTTTTCTAGGATTTTCCAAGGTTTTTCTAAGGTTTTCAAGAGTTTTCTTTAGTTTTCTGTGTTTTTCTAGGAATTTTGAGTGGTTTTCTATGGTTTTCGAGGATTTTTAACGGTTTTTTAGGATTTTTGTAGTGTGTTCCAAGGTTTTCTTGGGATTTCTAGGGTTTTCTAGGGTTTTCTTAAGGTTTTCTAGGATTTTTGAGGATTTTTCTAGGGTTTTCTAGGATTTTTTGGGGTTTTCTAGTAATTTCTAGGATTTTCTAAGGTTTTTCTTTAGTCTTTAGGGTTTTTCTGGGATTTTCGAATGTTTTCTAGGTTTTTTCTAGGTTTTTCAAGTATTTTTTAGGGTATTTTTGGATTTTCTAGGGATTTCCAGGAGTTTTCTGGGATTTTCTAGGGATTTTCTAGAGATTTTCTTGGGTTTTCTAGGATTTTCAAGGGTTTTCTAAGTTTTTCTGATGGTTTTCTAGGGTTTTTGAGGGTTTTTTAAAGTTTTCTATGGTTTTCGAGGGTTTTTCCAGATTTTCTAGAGTTTTCTAAGATTTTTTGGGATTTTTATAGGATTTTCTAGGGTTTTCTTGGGTTTTCTTAGGTTTTCTAGGATTTTCTAGAGATTTCTAAGGTTTTCTAGGGTTTTCTAGGTTTTTTTAGCGGTTTCCTAGGGTTTTCTATGGTTTTTGAGGTTTTTCTAGGATTTTCTAGGATTTTTGAGGCTTTTTTATTGTTCTCTATGGTTTTTGATTGTTTTTCTAGGGTTTTTTAGGGTGCTTTTTTTTTATTTTCTAAGGTTTTCTAGTGTTTTTAGGATATTTTTGGATTTTCTAGGATTTTTTAAGATTTTCTTGGTATTTCTAATGGTTTTCTGGGATCTTCTAGAGTTTTCTAGTATTTTGTACGATTTTCTAGTGTTTTCTTATGGTTTTCTAGGATTTTCGAGGGTTTTCTATTGTTTTTTAGGGTTTTCTAAGTTTTTCTACAGTTTTCTAGGGTTTTCTAGAGTTTTCTAGGTTTTCTAGGTTTTTCTAGAGTTTTCTTTGGTTTTCTAGGGTTTTTTAGGATTTTTCCGGTAGTTTCTAAGGTTTTCTATGGTTTTTCTAGAGTTTTTAGGGTATTTTTGGGTTTTTTACGATTTACTAGTGATTTCTAGGTATTTTCAAGGGTTTTATGGGCTTTTCTAGGAGTTTTCTATGGTTTTCTACCATTTTCTAGGATTTTCTAGGGTTTTTCTATGGTTTTCTAGGGTTTTCTAGAGTTTTCTAAGGTTTTCTTAGGGTTTTCTAGTGTTTTTGAGGGTTTTTAAGGGTTTTCTATGGTTTTTGAGGATTTTTCTAGGATTTTATAGGGTTTTCTAAGGTTTTTTGGGGTTTTTCTAGGATTTTATATGATTTTCTAGGGTTTCCTAGGGTTTTCTAGGTTTTTGTAAGGGTTTTCTAGGATTTTCTATGGTTTTCGAGGGTTTTTGTAGGATTTTCTATGATTTTCTAGGGTTTTCGAGGCTTTTTTAGAGTTTTCTATAGTTTTTGATTTTTTTAAGGGTTTTCTAAGTTTTTTTTTGGATTTTCTAAGGTCTTCTAGGTTTTTTTAGGGTTTTCTAGGGTTTTCTTAGGGTTTTTTAGGGTTTTCTAGGATTTTTCTAGGGTTTTCTAAGGTTTTCTAGGGTTTTCTTAGGTTTTTCTCGGGTTTTTGAGGGTTTTTTAGGATTTTCTATGGTTTTCGAGGATTTTTCTAAGATTTTCTAGGGTTTTCTAGGGTTTTTTAGGTTTTTCTTGGATTTTCTAGGGTTTTCTGTGGTTTTCTAAGATTTTCTAGGGGTTTTCTAAGGATTTCTATCTTTTTCGAGGGTTTTCTATGATTTTTTGGGACTTTTACGGTTTTCGAGGATTTTTCTAGTGTTTTCTAAGTTTTTTCTAAGGTGTTCCAGGGTTTTCTAGAGATTTCTAGGATTTTCTAGGGTTTTCGTAAGGTTTTCTAAGGTTTTCGAGGATTTTCTATGGTTTTTGAATGTTTTTCTAGGGTTTTCTTGGGTTTTCTTGGTTTATTAGGATTTTTCTGAGATTTTCTAGGTTTTTAAGGGTAATTTTGGATTTTCTAGGGTTTTTTGGGTTTTCTAGGGATTTTTTGGGATTTTCTAGGGTTTTTCTTGGGTTTTCTAT
Source organism: Arachis duranensis (assembly GCF_000817695.3). NCBI lineage: Eukaryota > Viridiplantae > Streptophyta > Magnoliopsida > Fabales > Fabaceae > Arachis > Arachis duranensis. Next base: position 111,089,750 of record NC_029777.3, read on the forward strand.
GATTTTCTAGGATTTTCGAGGGTTTTCTAAGGTATTCTAGGAATTTCTAGGGGTTTTCTGGATTTTTCTAGTGATTTTCTAGTGTTTTCTACGGTTTTCTAGGATTTTTTAGGTTTTTTCTAGGGTTTTGTTAGCGTTTTTTAGAGTTTTCTATGGTTTTTCTAGGGTTTTCTAGAGATTTTTCGAGTTTTCTATAGTTTTTTAGGGTTTTCTCGTGTTTTATAAGGTTTTCTTTGGTTTTTGAGGGTTTTTCTAGGATTTTCCAGGGTTTTTCTAAGATTTTGTAGGATTTTCTATTGTTTTCTTGAGTTTTTTAGGATTTTTTTAGGTTTTCTAGGGTTTTCTGTGGTTTTCTAGGAATTTCTAGGAGTTTTCTAGGATTTTTTATGGTTTTTGGGGGTTTTCTAGAGTTTTTTATGGTTTTCTTGGGTTTTTTGCGGGTTTCGAGGGTTTTTCTAGGATTTTCTAGGTTTTTTCTAGGGTGTTCCGGGGTTTTCTAGTGTTTTCTAATGGTCTTTTGGAATTTTTTAGGGTTCTCTAGTGTTTTCTACGGTTTTCTAGGGTATTCTTATGGTTTTCAAGATTTTTCGAGGGTTTTTAGGGTTTTCTATGGTTTTCGAAGATTTTTCAAGGATTTTCTACGGTTTTCTAAGGTTTTCTAGGATTTTCTAAGGTTTTTTCTTGGGTTTTCTATGTTTTTTAAGGTTTTTCTGATAGTTTCTAAAGTTTTCTAGGATTTTCTTGGGTTTTCTAGAGTTTTCTAGGGATTTCTAAGGGTTTTCTTGTGTTTTCTAGGTTTTTTTAGGGTTTTCGAGGCTTTTTTATATTTTTCTATGGTTTTCGATTATTTTTCTAGGGTTTTCTAGGAGTTTTCTTATTTTCTAGGGTTTTCTTGTATTTTTAGGGTATTTTTGGATTTTCTAGGTTTTCTAGGAATTTCTAGGGTTTTCTATGGTTTTATTAGGGTTTTCTAAGGTTTTTTATGGTTTTCGAGGATTTTTCTAGGATTTTTTAAGGATTTCTAGGGTTTTCAGGAGTTTTTTTTAGAATTTTCTAGGGTTTTTTTCGGTCTTCATGGGTTTTCTAGTATTTTCTAGGCATTTCTAAGGGTTTTCTAGGTTTTTCTAAGGGTTTTCTAGAATTTTCTATGGTTTTTGAGTGTTTTTCTACGATTTTCTAGGATTTTCTAGGATTTTCGAGGCTTTTTTACGGTTTTCTTTGGTTTTCAATTTTTTTGTAGGGTCTTCTAGTTTTTTTTTTATTTTCTAAGGTTTTCTAGTATTTTTAAGATTTTTTAGATTTTCTAGGATTTTCTAGGGATTTCTAGTGGTTTTCTAGGGTTTTCTAAGATTTTTTACGGTTTTCTAGGATTTTCTGGTGTCTTTAGTGTTTTCTAGGGTATTTCTATAGTTTTCTAGAGTTTTCTAGGGATTTCTAGAGTTTTCTTAAGGTTTTCTCCGGTTTTCGAGAGTTTTTTAGGATTTTCTATTGTTTTTTAGGGTTTTTTCTAGGATTTTCCTGGGTTTTTCTAGGGTGTTCTAGGGTTTTCTAGGGTTTTCTATGATTTTCTAGAATTTTCTAGGGTTTTCTGTGATTTTCTAAGAATTTTTAGGGGTTTTCTAGAATTCTCTATGGTTTTTGGGTTTTCTTATGGTTTTTGAGGGTTTTCTAGGTTTTTTCTAGGTTTTTTCTAGGGTGTTCCAAGGTTTTCTAAGGATTTCTATGGTTTTCGTATGGTTTTCTATGATTTTCGAGGGTTTTGAGAGTTTTTATAGGGTTTCATTGGGTTTTCTTGGGTTTTTAGGATTTTTCTGGGATTTTCTAACGTTTTCTAGGGTTTTTAAGGGTAATTTTGGATTTTTCTAGGATTTTCAAGGGTTTTCTAGGATTTTCTAGGGTTTTCTAGGGATTTCTAGGATTTTCTAAGGTTTTCTTAGGGTGTTCTAATGTTTTTGATGGTTTTTAAGGGTTTTCTATGATTTTCGAAGGTTTTTCTTGGATTTTATAGGGTTTTCTAGGGTTTTTTATGATTTTCTAGGTTTTTCTAGGGTCTTCTAGGTTTTTGTAGGGGTTTTCTAGGGTTTTCTATGGTTTTCGAGGGTTTTTGTAGGATTTTCTATGATTTTCTAGTGTTTTCGAGGCTTTTTTAGGGTTTTCTATGGTTTTCGATTTTTCCTATGGTTTTTTTTATTTTCTAAGGTCTTCTAGGTTTTTCTAGAGTTTTCTAAGGTTTTTTTTGGGTTTTTTAGGGTTTTTTAAAATTTTTCTTGGGTTTTCTAAGGTTTACTAGGGATTTCTAGGGTTTTTTATGGTTTTCTTAGGTTTTTCTCGGGTTTTCGAGGGTTTTTTAGGATTTTCTATGGTTTTCGAGGGTTTTTCTAGGATTTTCCAGGGTTTATCTAGGGTATTCTATGGTTTTCTATTGTTTTTTAGGTTTTTCTTGGATTTTCTAGGTTTTCTGTGGTTTTCTAAGATTTTCTAGGGATTTTCTATGTTTTTTTATTTTTTTATGGTTTTCTAAAATTTTTAGGGATTTCAGGGGTTTTCTAGGGTTTCTATGATTCTCTTTTCTAGTGTTTTCTACGATTTTCTAGGATTTTTTTATGTTTTTTCTAGGGTTTTCTAGGGTTTTTTAGGGTTTTCTACTGTTTTTCAAGGGTTTTCTAGAGTTTTACCGGGTTTTCTTAGGTTTTCTTAGGGTTTTCTCTGGTTTTCTCGTGTTTTATAAGGTTTTCTTTGGTTTTCGAGAGTTTTTCTAGTATTTTCTAGGGTTTTTCTAGGATTTTCTAGAATTTTCTGTGGTTTTGTATGGTTTTTTGGGTTTTCTAGGATTTTCTGGTGTTTTCTAGGAATTTCTAGGAGTTTTCTAGGGTTTTCAAGGGTTTTCAGGGTTTTTTTTATTATTTTCTTGGATTTTTAGAGGGTTTTGAGGGTTTTTCTAGGGATATCTAGTGTTTTCAAAGGTTTTCTTATGGTTTTCTAGGGTTTTCGAGGATTTTCTGGTGTTTTCTAGTGTTCTCTAATGGTTTTTTGGGTTTTTTAGAATTTTCTAGCGTTTTCTACGATTTTCTAGGATTTTCTTATGGTTTTCTAGGGATTTCGAGGGTTTTCTATGGTTTTTGAGAATTTTTCTAAGACTTTCTACATTTTCTAGGGTTTTCTAGGATTCTCTAGGGTTTTCTAGTGTTTTCTTGGGTTTTCTAGGGTTTTTCTGGTAGTTTCTAAGGTTTTCTAGGATTTTCTTGGGTTTTCTAGGATTTTCTAGAGTTTCCTAAGTTTTTCTAGGGTTTTCTGATTTTCTACCATTTTCTAGGATTTTCTAGGGTTTTCTAGGGTTTTCTAGGAATTTATGAGGATTTCTAAGATTTTCTTAGGTTTTCTAAGTTTTTTGAGGATTTTTAAGGATTTTCTATAGTTTTCGAGGATTTTTCTAGAATTTTATAGGGTTTTCTGGGGTTTTTCTGCGATTTTCTATGATTTTCTAGGATTTTCTATGTTTTATAGGGGTTTTCTATGGTTTTCTAGGATTTTTATAGGATTTTCTATGATTTTCTAGTATTTTCGAGGCTTTTTTAGGGTTTTCTATGGTTTTCGATTTTTTCCTAGGGTTTTCTAGGAGTTTTTTGGTTTTTCTAAGGTCTTGTAGATTTTTCTAGAGTTTTCTAGGGTTTTCTTTGGGTTTTTTAGGGTTTTCTAGAATTTTTCTAAGGTTCTCTAGGGTTTTCTTAGGTTTTTCTTGAGTTTTCGAGAGTTTTTTAGGTTTTTCTATGGTTTTCGAGGGTTTTTCTAGGACTTTCCAGGGTTTTTCTAGGGTGTTATAGGGTTTTCTAGGGTTTTTAGGTTTTTCTTGGATTTTCTAGGGGTTTTTTTTTACGATTTTCAAGGGTTTTTCTAGAGTTTTTTAGGTATTTTCTAGGGTGTTCCAGGGTTTTTTAGTGATTTCTAGGATTTTCTAAGATTTTTGTAAGGTTTTCTACGATTTTCGAGGATTTTCTATGGTTTTTTAGGGTTTTTATAGGGTTTTCTTTGGTTTCTAGGGTTTTTCTGGGATTTTCTAACGTTTTCGAGGGTTTTTCTTGGATTTTTAAGGGTAGTTTGGTGTTTTCTAGGGTTTTTTACGGATTTCCAGGGGTTTTCTGGGGTTTTCTTGGGGTTTCTATGATTCTCTAGGATTTTTTAGGTTTTTTCTAGGGTTTTCTTAGAGTTTTTTAGGGTTTTCTACTATTTTCTAGGGTTTTCTAGAGATTTCTTGGGTTTTCTAGGGTTTTCTTTGGGTTTTCTCAGGTTTTCTCGTGTTTTATAAGGTTTTCTTTGGTTTTCGAGGGTTTTTCTAGTATTTTCTAGGATTTTTGTAGGATTTTCTAGGGGTTTTTTAGGGTTTATTTTGGGTTTTCTAGGGTTTTTTTGTGATTTTTTAGGAATTTCTAGGAGCTTTCTAGGGTTTTCTATGGTTTTCGAGGGTTTTCTAGGGTTTTTTTAGGTTTCTAAGATTTTTTTGCGGGTTTCGAGGGTTTTTCTAGGGATATCTATTGTTTTCTAGAGTTTTCTTACGGTTTTCTAAAATTTTCGAGGGTTTTCTAGTGTTTTCTAGTGTTTTCTAATGGTTTTTTGGGGGATTTTTTAGGGTTTTCTAGTGTTTTCTACAATTTTTTAGGGTAATCTTATGGTTTTCTAAGGATTTTGAGGGTTTTTAGGGGTTTCTATTGTTTTTTAGGGTTTTTCTAGGATTTTCTATGGTTTTCTAGTATTTTCTAGGATTTTCTAGGGTTTTCTAAGGTTTTTCTAGTGTTTTCTTGGATTTTCTAGGGTTTTTAGGTAGTTTCTAAGGTTTTCTAGGGTTTTCTTAGGTTTTCTAGGAATTTCTAAGGGTTTTCTAAAATTTTTAGGGCTTTTTATGGTTTTCTGCCATTCTCTAGGATTTTTAAGGTTTTTCTAGGGTTTTCTAGGGATTTCTAGGGTTTTCTAAGGTTTTTTTATGATTTTCTAAGGTTTTTGAGGGTTTTTAAGGGTTTTCTATGGTTTTCGAGGGTTTTTCTAAAATTTTATAGGGTTTTCTTGGGTTTCTGGGGTTTTTCTAGGATTTTGTATGATTTTTTAGGGTTTTCTAAGTTTTTGTAAGGGTTTTCTAGTGTTTTCTATGATTTTTGAGGGTTTTTATAGGATTTTCTAAGGTTTTCAAGGCTTTTTTAGGGTTTTCTATGATTTTTGATTTTTTCTAAGATTTTCTAGGTTTTTTTATTTTCTAAGGTCTTGTAGGTTTTTCTAGCGTTTTCTAGGGTTTTTAGGGTTTTTTAGGATTTTTCTAGGATTTTCTGAGGTTTTCTAGGGATTTCTAGAGTTTTCTAGGATTTTCTTAGGTTTTTCTCGGGTTTTCAAGGGTTTTTTAGGGTTTTCTATGGTTTTCGAGGGTTTTTCTAAGATTATCCAGGGATTTTCTAGGGTGTTCTAGGGTTTTCTAGGGTTTGTTAGGTTTCTCTTGGATTTTCTTGGGTTTGCTGAGGTTTTCTAAGAATTTCTATGGATTTTCTAGGATTTTCTAGGTTTTTTTGGATTTTTAACGGTTTTTGAGGGTTTTTTCTAGGGTTTTCTAGGATTTTCTAGTTTTTTAGGGTGTTCCAGGGCTTTCTAGGTATTTCTAAGGTTTTCTAGGGTTTTTGTATGGTTTTCTACGGTTTTCAAGGGTTTTCTATGGTTTTCGAGGGTTTTTATAGAGTTTTCTGGGGTTTTTATGATTTTTCTGGGATTTTGTAACGTTTTCTAGGGCTTTTCTAAGGTTTTTAAGGGTAGTTTTAGGTTTTCTATGATTTTTAGAGATTTTCAGGGGATTTCTAAGGGTTTTCTTGGGGTTTCTATGATTTTCTAAGATTTTCTAGAGTTTTCTAGGGTTTTCTAGAAATTTCTAGGGTTTTCTGGTTTTTTCTAGGGGTTTTCTAGTATTTTCTACGGTTTTGTAGGATTTTTTATTTTTTCTAGGGTTTTCTAGGTTTTTCTTAGGGTTTTTAGGGTTTTCTACTATTTTTCTAGGGTTTTCTAGAGATTTCTTGGGTTTTCTAGGGTTTTCTTAGGGTTTTCTCAGGTTTTCTCGTGTTTTATAAGGTTTTCTTTGGTTTCCGAGGGTTTTTCTAGAATTTTCTAGGGTTTTTCTAGGATTTTCTAATGTTTTCTTTGGTTTTCTAGGGTTTTTAGGATTTTTTTGGGTTTTCTAGGATTTTTTGTAGTTTTCTAGGAATTTTTAGGAGTTTTTTAGGGTTTTCTATGGTTTTCGGGGTTTTCTAGGGTTTATTTATGGTTTTCTTGGGTTTTTTGCGGGTTTCAAGGGATTTTCTAGGGTTTTCTAGGTTTTTTCTAGGATTTTCGAGGGTTTTCGAGGGTTTTCTAATGGTTTTTTGGGGTTTTTTCGGGTTTTCTAGTATTTTCAATGGTTTTCTATGGTTTTCTGATGGTTTTCTAGAATCTTCTATGGTTTTTAGGGTTTTCTATGGTTTTTGAGGGTTTTTCTAGGATTTTCTACGGTTTTCTAGTATTTTCTACGGTTTTTCTAGTGTTTTCTTGGGTTTTCTAGGGTTTTTTAGGGTTTTTCTAGTAGTTTCTAAGGTTTTCTAGGGTTTTCTAACATTTTCTAACGTTTTCTTAGCATTTTCTAAGGTTTTTGAGGGTTTTCTATGGTTTTTGAGGATTTTTCTAAGATTTTCTAGGGTTTTCTAAGATTTTTTGGGGTTTTTTCTAGTATTTTCTAGGATTTTTCTAGGTTTTCTAGGGATTTCTAAGGGTTTTCTAGGTTTTTCTAGCAGTTTCCTAGGGTTTTCTCTGATTTTCGAAGATTTTTCTAGGATTTTCGATACTTTTTTACAGTTTTTGATGGTTTTTTATTGTTTTTCTAAGGTTTTCTAGGGTTTTGTTTATTTTATAAGGTTTTCTAGTGTTTTTAGGGTGTTTTTAGATTTTCCAAGGTTTTCTAGGGTTTTCTAGCATTTTCTAATAGTTTTCTGGGTTTTTCTAGGGTTTTCTATAGTTTTCTATAGTTTTCTAGGGTTTTCTTATGGATTTCTAGGGTTTTCGAGAATTTTTTAGTGTTTTATATGGTTTTCGAGAGTTTTTCTAGGATTTTCTACCGTTTTCTAGGGTTTTCTAGGGTTTACAAGGATTTTCTAGGGTTTTCTATGATTTTTTTAGTATTTTCTTGGATTTTTTAGGGTTTTTCTGGTTGTTTCTAAGGTTTTCTAGGGTATTTAAGATATTTTTGGGTTTTCTACGATTTACCAGCATTTTCTAGAGATTTTCAAGAGTTTTTTGGCTTTTCTAGGGGGTTTTCTATAGTTTTCTGCCATTTTCTAGGATCTTTTAGGGTTTTCTAGGATTTTCTAGGGAGTTCTAGGGTTTTCTAGGGTTTTTAAGGGTTTTCTATGGTTTTCGAGGGTCTTTCTATGTTTTTCTAGGATTTTCTGGGGTTTTTCTAGGTTTTTCTAGGGGTTTTTCTAGGGTTTTCGAGGCTTTTTTATATTTTTCTATGGTTTTCGATTGTTTTTCTAGGGTTTTCTAGGGGTTTTCTTATTTTCTAGGATTTTCTTGTATTTTTAGGATATTTTTGGATTTTCTAGGTTTTCTAGGAATTTCTAGGGTTTTCTATGGTTTTATTAGGGTTTTCTAGGGTTTTTTATGGATTTCGAGGATTTTTCTAGGATTTTCTAGGGTTTTCTTCGGTCTTCATGGGTTTTCTAGTGTTTACTAGGGATTTCTAAGGGTTTTCTAAGTTTTTCTAAGGGTTTTCTAGAATTTTCTATGGTTTTTGAGTGTTTTTCTATGATTTTCTAGGATTTTCTAGGGATTTCTAGTGGTTTTCTAGGGTTTTCTAAGATTTTTTACGGTTTTCTAGGATTTTCTAGTGTTTTTAGGGTTTTCTAGGGTATTTCTAGGGTTTTCTAGGGATTTCTAGAGTTTTCTTAAGGTTTTCTCCGGTTTTCGAGGGTTTTTTAGGATTTTCTATGGTTTTTGAGGGTTTTTCTAGGATTTTCCTGGGTTTTTCTAGGGTGTTCTAGGGTTTTCTAGGGTTTTCTACGATTTTCTAGGATTTTCAAGGGTTTTCTGTGGTTTTCTAAGAATTTCTAGGGGTTTTCTAGAATTCTCTATGGTTTTTGGGTTTTCTTATGGTTTTTGAGGGTTTTTCTAGGTTTTTCTAGGATTTTCTAGGTTTTTTGTAGGGTTTTCTAGGTTTTTTCTAGGGTGTTCCAAGGTTTTCTAAGGATTTCTATGGTTTTCGTATGGTTTTTTACAATTTTCGAGGGTTTTTGATAGTTTTTATAGGGTTTTCTTGGGTTTTTAGAATTTTGCTGGGATTTTCTAACGTTTTCTAGGGTTTTTAAGGGTAGTTTTGGATTTTCTAGGATTTTTCTAGGATTTTCAAGGGTTTTCTAGGATTTTCTAGGGATTTCTAGGGTTTTTTAAGGTTTTCTTAGGGTGTTCTAATGTTTTTGAGGGTTTTTAAGGGTTTTTTATGATTTTCGAAGGTTTTTCTTGGATTTTATAGGATTTTCTAGGGTTTTTTTATGATTTTCTAGGGTTTCCTAGGGTCTTCTAGGTTTTTGTAGGGGTTTTCTAGGGTTTTCTATAGTTTTCGAGGGTTTTTGTAGGATTTTCTATGATTTTCTAGTGTTTTCGAGGCTTTTTTTAGGGTTTTCTATGGTTTTCAAATTTTCCTAGGGTTTTTTTTTAATTTTCTAAGGTCTTCTAGGTTTTTCTAGAGTTTTCTAAGGTTTTCTTCGGGTTTTTTAGGGTTTTCTAAGATTTTTATTGGGTTTTCTAAGGTTTTCTAGGGATTTCTAGGGTTTTCTATGGTTTTCTTAGGTTTTTCTCGGGTTTTCGAGAGTTTTTTAGGGTTTTCTATGGTTTTCGAGGGTTTTTCTAGGATTTTTCAGGGTTTTTCTAGGGTGTTCTATAGTTTTATATTGTTTTTTAGGTTTTTCTTGGATTTTCTAGGGTTTTCTGTGGTTTTCTAAGATTTTCTAAGGATTTTCTAGGGTTTTCTATGTTTTTTTATTTTTTTTATGGTTTTTGAGGGTTTTTCTAGGTTTTTTCTAGGGTGTTCTAGGGTTTTCTAGTGATTTCTAGGGTTTCTAGGGTTTTCATAAGGTTTTCTATGGTTTTTGAGGATTTTTATAGAGTTTTCTTGTGTTTTTAGGGTTTTTTTGGGATTTTTTAACATTTTCTAGGGTTTTTCTAGGATTTTTAAGGGTAGTTTTGGGTTTTCTAGGGTTTTTTAGGGATTTTCAGGGGTTTTCTGGGGTTTTCATGGGGTTTCTATGATTCTCTAGGATTTTCTAGGAAATTCTAGGTGTTTTCTAGAGTTTTCTACGATTTTCTATGATTTTTTTATGTTTTTTCTAGGGTTTTCTAGGTTTTTTTAGGGTTTTCTACTGTTTTTCAAGGGTTTTCTAGAGATTTCTCGGGTTTTCTTAGGTTTTCTTAGGGTTTTCTCAGGTTTTCTCGTGTTTTATAAGGTTTTCTTTGGTTTTTGAGAGTTTTTCTAGTATTTTCTAGGGTTTTTCTAGGATTTTCTAAGGTTTTCTATGGTTTTGTATGGTTTTTTGGGTTTTCTAGGATTTTCTTGTGTTTTCTAGGAATTTCTAGGAGTTTTCTAGGGTTTTCTATGGTTTTCAGGGGTTTTCTAGGGTTTTTTTTATGATTTTCTTGGATTTTTAAAGGGTTTCGAGGGATTTCTGGTGTTTTCTAGTGTTTTCTAATGGTTTTTTGGGGTTTTTTAGGACTTTCTAGTATTTTCTACGGTTTTCTAGGATTTTCTTATAGTTTTCAAGGGATTTCGAGGGTTTTCTATGGTTATTGAGGGTTTTTCTAAGACTTTCTACGTTTTCTAGGGTTTTCTAGCGTTTTCTAGGATTTTCTAGGGTTTTCTAGTGTTTTCTTGGGTTTTCTAGGGTTTTCTAGAGTTTTTCTGGTAGTTTCTAAGGTTTTCTAGGGTTTTCTAGAATTTCCTAAATTTTTCTAGGGTTTTCTATGATTTTCTACCATTTTCTAGGATTTTCTAGGGTTTTTCTAGGATTTTCTAGGAATTTATGGGGATTTCTAAGATTTTCTTAGGTTTTCTAAGATTTTTGAGGGTTTTTAAGGGGTTTTCTATAGTTTTCGAGGATTTTTCTAGAATTTTATAGGGTTTTATGGGGTTTTTCTGCGATTTTCTATGATTTTCTAGGGTTTCCTATGGTTTTCTATGTTTTTGTAGCGGTTTTCTATGGTTTTCTAGGATTTTTGTAGGATTTTCTATGATTTTCTAGTATTTTCGAGGCTTTTTTAGGGTTTTCTATGGTTTTCGATTTTTTTCTAGGGTTTTCTAGGAGTTTTTTTATTTTCTAAGGTCTTGTAGGTTTTTCTAAGGTTTTCTTCGGGTTTTTTAGGGTTTTCTATAATTTTTCTAAGGTTCTCTAGGGTTTTCTTAGGTTTTTATCGAGTTTTCGAGGGTTTTTTAAGGTTTTCTATGGTTTTCGAGGGTTTTTCTAGGATTTTCCAGGGTTTTTCTAGGGTGTTATAGGGTTTTTAGGTTTTTCTTGGATTTTCTAGGATTTTCTGTGGTTTTCTAAGAATTTCTAGGGATTTTTTTTGTTTTTTTACGGTTTCGAGGGTTTTTCTAGAGTTTTCTAGGTTTTTTCTAGGGTATTCCAGGGTTTTTAGTGATTTCTAGAATTTTCTAAGATTTTCGTAAGGTTTTCTACGATTTTCGAGGATTTTCTATGGTTTTTGAGGGTTTTTATAGGGTTTTCTTTGGTTTCTAGGGTTTTTCTGGGATTTTCTAGTGTTTTCAAGGGTTTTTCTAGGATTTTTAAGGGTAGTTTAGTGTTTTCTAGGGTTTTTTACGGATTTCCAAGGGTTTTCTGGGATTTTCTTGGGGTTTCTATGATTCTCTAGGATTTTTTAGGTTTTTTAGGTTTTTTCTAGGGTTTTCTTAAGGTCTTTTAGGGTTTTCTACTATTTTTCTAGGGTTTTTTAGGAAATTCTAGGGGTTTTCTAGTGTTTTCTACGATTTTCTATGATTTTTTAAGTTTTTTCTAGAGTTTTCTAGGGTTTTCTTAGGGTTTTTTAGGGTTTTCTACTATTTTTCTAGGGTTTTCTAGAGATTTCTTGGGTTTTCTAGGGTTTTCTTTGGGTTTTCTTAGGTTTTCTCGTGTTTTATATGGTTTTCTTTGGTTTTCGAGGGTTTTTCTAGTATTTTCTAAGATGTTTTTAGGATTTTCTAGGATTTTTTAGGGTTTATTTTGGGTTTTCTAGGGTTTTTTGTGGTTTTCTAGGAGCTTTCTAAGGTTTTCTATGGTTTTCGAGGGTTTTCTAGGTTTTTTTTTGTTTCTAGGATTTTTTGTGGGTTTCGAGGGTTTTTCTAGGGATATCTATTGTTTTCTAGGGTTTTCTTATGGTTTTCAAAAATTTTCGAGGGTTTTCTAGTGTTTTCTAGTGTTTTCTAATGGTTTTTTTGGAGGTTTTTTAGGGTTTTCTAGTGTTTTCTGCAATTTTCTAGGGTTATCTTATGGTTTTCTAAGGATTTTGAGGTTTTTTAGGGTTTTCTATGGTTTTTGAGGGTTTTTCTAGGATTTTCTATAGTTTTCTAGTGTTTTCTAGGATTTTCTAGGGTTTTCTAAGGTTTTTCTAGTGTTTTCTTGGATTTTCTAGGGTTTTTAGGGTTTTTTGGTAGTTTCTAAGGTTTTCTAGGATTTTCTTAGGTTTTCTAGGAATTTCTAAGGTTTTTTTAGGGTTTTTTAAAATTTTTAGGGTTTTTTATGGTTTTCTGCCATTCTCTAGGATTTTTTAAGGTTTTTCTAGGGTCTTCTAGGGATTTCTAGGGTTTTCTAAGGTTTTTTTAGGATTTTCTAAGGTTTTTGAGGTTTTTAAGGGTTTTCTATGGTTTTCGAGGGTTTTTCTAAAATTTTATAGGGTTTTCTTGGGTTTTCTGGGGTTTTTCTAGGATTTTGTATGATTTTTTAGGGTTTTCTAGGTTTTTGTAAGGGTTTTCTATGATTTTCGAGGGTTTTTATAGGATTTTCTATTATTTTCTAAGGTTTTCAAGGCTTTTTTAGGGTTTTCTATGGTTTTTGATTTTTTCTAAGGTTTTCTAGGTTTTTTATTTTCTAATGTCTTGTAGGTTTTTCTAGCGTTTTCTAGGGTTTTTTAGGGTTTTCTAGAAATTTTCTAGGGTTTTCTAAGGTTTTCTAGGGATTTCTAGAGTTTTCTAGGATTTTCTTAGGTTTTTCTCGGGTTTTCAAGGGTTTTTTAGGGTTTTCTATGGTTTTCGAGGGTTTTTCTAGGATTATCCAGGGATTTTCTAGGGTGTTCTAGAGTTTTCTAGGGTTTGTTAGGTTTCTCTTGGATTTTCTTGGATTTTCTTGGGTTTGCTGTGGTTTTCTAAGAATTTCTATGGATTTTCTAGGATTTTCTATGGTTTTCGAGGATTTTCTAGGTTTTTTGGATTTTTAACGGTTTTTGAGGGTTTTTCTAGGGTTTTCTAGGATTTTTTAGGTTTTTTTAGGGTGTTCCAGGGCTTTCTAGGGATTTCTAAGGTTTCTAGGGTTTTTGTAAGGTTTTCTACGGTTTTCAAGGGTTTTCTATAGTTTTCGACGGTTTTTATAGAGTTTTCTGGGGGTTTTAGGATTTTTCTGGGATTTTGTAACGTTTTCTAGGGTTTTTCTAAGGTTTTTAAGGGTAGTTTTGGGTTTTCTAGGATTTTTAGAGATTTTCAGGGGTTTTCTAAGGGTTTTCTTGGGGTTTCTATGATTTTCTAAGATTTTCTAGAGTTTTTTAGGGTTTTCTAGAAATTTCTAGGGTTTTCTGGTTTTTTCTAGGGGTTTTCTAGTATTTTCTACGGTTTTCTAGGAATTTTTTTTTCTAGGGTTTTCCAGGTTTTTCTTAGCGTTTTTTACTATTTTTCTAGGGTTTTCTAGAGATTTCTTGGGTTTTCCAGGGTTTTCTTAGGGTTTTCTCAGGTTTTATAAAGTTTTCTTTGGTTTTTGAGGGTTCTTCTAGTATTTTCTAGGGTTTTTCTAGGATTTTCTAATGTTTTCTTTGGTTTTCTAGGGTTTTTAGCGTTTTTTTGGGTTTTCTAGGGTTTTTTGTAGTTTTCTAGGAATTTTTAGCAGTTTTCTAGGGTTTTCTATGGTTTTTGGGGTTTTCTAAGGTTTATTTATGGTTTTCTTGGGTTTTTTGCGGGTTTCGAGGGATTTTTTAGGGTTTTCTACATTTTTTCTAGGGTTTTCGAGGGTTTTCTCGTGTTTTCTAATCGTTTTTTCGGGTTTTCTAGTATTTTCAATGGTTTTCTAGGGTTTTCTGATGGTTTTCTAGGATCTTCTAGGGTTTTTAGGGTTTTCTATGGTTTTTGAGGGTTTTTCTACGGTTTTCATGGGTTTTCTAGGGTTTTTCTAGTGCTTTCTTGGGTTTTCTAGGGTTTTTTAGGGTTTTTCTAGTAGTTTCTAAGGTTTTCTAGGGTTTTCTAACATTTTCTAACGTTTTCTTAGCAGTTTTCTAGGGTTTTCTATGGTTTTCGAGGGTTTTTCTAGGATTTTCTAGGATTTTCGATACTTTTTTACAGTTTTTGATGGTTTTTTATTGTTTTTCTAAGGTTTTCTAGGGTTTTATTTATTTTATAAGGTTTTTTAGTGTTTTTAGGGTGTTTTTAGATTTTCCAAGGTTTTCTAGGATTTTCTAGCAATTTCTAATAGTTTTCTAGGGTTTTCTAGTGTTTTCTATAGTTTTCTAGGGTTTTCTTATGGTTTTCTAGGGTTTTCGAGAATTTTTTAGTGTTTTATATGGTTTTCGAGGGTTTTTGTAGGATTTTCCACCGTTTTCTAGGGTTTTCTAGGGTTTACAAGGATTTTCTAGGGTTTTTTATGATTTTTTTAGTGTTTTCTTGGGTTTTTTAGGGGTTTTCTGGTAGTTTCTAAGATTTTCTAGGGTTTTTCTAGGGTATTTAGGGTATTTTTGGGTTTTCTATGATTTACTAGCATTTTCTAGAGATTTTCAAGTGTTTTCTGGCTTTTTAAGGGGTTTTTCTATAGTTTTCTGCCATTTTCTAGGATTTTTTATGGTTTTTTAGGATTTTCTAGGTTAAGCAGGGGATCTTCACTCTAATGCTTAACAGCTGGATCGGTTAGTTCTGGGATGATTGAGGTGCTAGGTCGGGTGATTGATAGACTGAGGGAACATTTTGTGTGGGCCTCCCGCTGAGGCCCGCTATGCCAAAAGCGAGAAAAACCCCATCCCTCTCTTTCTTTCTTTTTTTTCGTCCCCGTATGCAATTTCGGACTATTTATATTATAAGACAGTATACCTCGACGGTAAGAACTAGAGGAATGAAGTAGCTCGACTAGAGGGCTTAATTAAGCCTTTTGTTTTTTACAAAAATCCACACCCGTTCCCATTCCGACCTCGATATGTGGAATCGTTTTGCGCCATATGTACTGAAATTGTTCGAGAGACATGGTAAAAGCCCGGTGAAGAGAGAAGATTTCCTTTTGCGGATCTATCTATGTAGAAAAGTAGAAAAGGGGTGCTTCGGATCGGGAGTAATCACTAGTGATAGGGCACTTGAATGCAGAGCAATTCGTTCTGGATAGTAAAAACAGATGAAATTCTTTTTTTAAGAAAACAACCATTGGAAGTAAGTAGGCCGTGAACTTACTATTTCATCTTCGACTTTGTCCCGCGAAGCCGGTCAACGTTAGCCAACAAGTCAAAACAAAAAGCAAAGAGCTCCCACCGCCGATTGTAGATTGAAGTGAGTACCTCCTCTTGTCGACTCTGAACTCATGGTAGCATGTAAAAAGCGGTAAAAGCATGCTTCATTTTAGCCTCTGAGCGAGGATACTCCAACAAGAAGAGCCTAACCAGGCCCTTGAGCTATTGCTTTGAGGGATTTTCACTAGTAGCTAAAGGAAAGGAACTGGCTTGACCGATTGAGGGACGAATCGAATAAATCACCTGGACTCACAGTCTAGGGTTACATCTGCATTTTCGGGTTCCCTCTCGTCTACCTCTTTCTATTATCCTCAGGAGGGCCCGACTCCACATGCTTTCGTATACACCAATTTTCTTATTGCGAAAGCATATTGATAGCCTCTACTCGTGTCCTATTTTCTTTTCGTTGGTGAACAAGTCTCATTCGTTCTTTTGGCAGCCGATTCTGGTTCTATATCTATCCCAATGTGACTATTGTAACTTCGGCCAACACACAAGATGAGACTTTACCACCGTGGAGCGGCTCTTTGCTCGAAATGGGAGCAGGTTTAAAAAAGGATCTTAGAATGTCTAGGGTGGGGCCAGGAGGGTCTCACATGATTAGATAAGAATAACTATCTACCTCCTCACGGGAAGAGTAGAAAAAGGTCTTCTTGACCAGGAAATTGGTGATCAATCAACTCGGTAATTATTCAGCCAATTTTTATATTCTATTCTAGGCGATTCTTCGTCACGAGCGGGAACTTATCGAAAGGAGTGTTGGCAGATCGACCCCCCTTCCATTCCGTGGCACGCGGGTTTATGGGAGTAGCAAGAACAGCTCAATTTAAAAGCCGCGTACCAAAGAGCTCGATCAGCTATTCCATTTTGAAGGGGAGAGTGACCATCAGGGCCTTGAATAGTTTATGAGGATCTTGAATTATACAGTGCCCTTACGTAAGCCAAAGGCTATTTAAAGAGCTTCTATTTCACCAACTGCGTCTACGCATATTTTGATTTAAGTTCATTTCTTTCTAAGAGGTGGAATAGAACATGATTGACCCAATTCTAGATCATCTTCTAGAACCGTATAACTGTCAAAAGTGAGTGACTGTTCATCGGAACTGTCCCAGATCAAGTAGAAAATTCAATTCCTCCGGATCTTAGTACCTGTGCAGGTGAGGCGTCGGTCGGTCCTAGAAACGGCGGCAGCGGCGCGAGGAGTTAACGACCGGGCGTTTGCAAATGGATCGGCAGAAATAGGTCGTTCTACCGTCCAAAGGAAGAAGGTAGCTTCTATGCCAAGGAGGTTCCAGTTCGCCATTCCTATTATTTATAGGCTTCCAGTCTCCTATCGTATGTAGTGTAGAATCGGATCTGAAGCTCTTTACTAGGATTGGAAGCCTTTGATTACAGGTCTAGTTGAACTAGCCTTTTCACCAGCCATTACGATATTAGGTGTCGTGACGCTTTGGTTACCGGCAAACGCTTCCAAAGGCGACCCTATCGGTTCCATCCCATCCACACCACGCCCTTGTTTCTCCCGCTAGATTGGGCCTTACACACGGAAGATTGGATTGCATGAATCACGAGTCTTATATACTGTGCTACGATCACCTGATATTGATCATTGAGGGGGGGCCTCGGCCCAGGAAGGGGGATTAGCTCTCGGGGGTCGAGCCCTGTCTGTTTTTTTGATGAAGTTGGGCTGCTCCGGCGGTCTGGCCTTGGCCATAGGTTTGTTGGCAAAGGTCCTCATTACCGAGGCAGCATCCGAAATGGTGGGTCCTCGGATGATGCCCACTGGGTCAGGAGGGGAGGGGGCTGCAGGGCCGGTTCTTCGCGACGCCTACGTTGTGTTGAAGGGATATCTACACGATCCGATCGATTGCGTAAAGCGCGCGGTAGCAACGGAACCATTTTGGGCCTTACACACGGAAGAAGTTCTAAGGTTTTCTAGGGTCTTCTAAGGTTTTGAGGGTTTTTAAGGGTTTTCTATGGTTTTCGAGGGTCTTTCTATGTTTTTCTAAGATTTTCTGGGGTTTTCTAGGATTTTTTATGATTTTCTAGGGTTTCTTAGGGTGTTCTAGGTTTTTGTAGGGGTTTTCTAGGGTTTTCTATGGTTTTCTAGGTTTTCGAGGCTTTTTTAGGGTTTTCTATGGTTTTTGATTTTTTCCTTAGGTTTTCTAGGTTTTTCTAGGGTTTTTTTTTGTTTTTTAGGGGTTTTTAGGATTTTTCTAAGGTTTTCTAATGTTTTCTAGGGATTTCTAGGGTTTTCTAGGATTTTCTTAGGTTTTTCTCGGGTTTTCGAGGATTTTTTAGGGTTTTCTATAGCTTTCGAGGGTTTTTCTTGGATTTTCCAGAGTTTTTCTAGGGTGTTATAGTGTTTTCAAGGGTTTTTTAGGTTTTTCTTGGATTTTCTAGGATTTTCTTTGGTTTTCTAAGAATTTCTAGGGGTTTTCTAGGGATTTCTATGGTTTTCGAGGGTTTTCTAGTGTTTTCTAGGTTTTTCTAAGGTGTTTCAGGGTTTTCTATGGATTTTTAGGATTTTTTAGGGTTTTCGTAAGGTTTTCTTCGATTTTCGAGGGTTTTCTATGGTTTTCAAGGTTTTTATAGGGTTTTTTTGGATTTTTTGGATTTTTCTGGGATTTTCTAAGGTTTTCTAGGATTTTTAAGGGTAGTGTTGGGTTTTCTAGGATTTTTTTAGGGATTTTCATGAGTTTTCTGGGATTTTCTAGCAGTTTTTATGGGGTTTCGATGATTTTCTAAGATTTTTTAAGTTTTTCTAGGATTTTTTAGGTTTTTCCTAGGGATTTCTTAGGTTTTCTTACGGTTTTTTAGGGTTTTCTACTGTTTTTAAGGGTTTTCTAGAGATTTTTCAAGTTTTCTAAGGTTTTCTTAGGGTTTTCTCAAGTTTTCTCGTGTTTTATAAGGTTTTTTTGGTTTTCGAGGGTTGTTCTAGTATTTTTTAGGGTTTTTTTAAGGATTTTCTTTGGTTTTCTAGGGTTTTTTAGGTTTTCCAAGGTTTTCTGTGGTTTTCTAGGAATTTTTAGGAGTTTTCTAGGGTTTTCCATGGTTTTCGGGGGTTTTATAGGGTTTTTTATGGTTTTCTTGGATTTTTTGTAGGTTTCGAGGGTTTTTCTATTACTTTCTAAGTTTTTCTAGGGTGTTCCAGCGTTTTCTAGGGATATCTAGTGTTTTCTAGGGTTTTCTAGGGTTTTCGAGAATTTTCTAGTGTTTTCTAATGGTTTTCTAGTGGTTTCAACGATTTTCTTGGGTTTTCTTATGGTTTTCTAGGGTTTTCAAGGGTTTTTTAGGGTTTTCTATGGTTTTTTAGGATTTTTCTAGGATTTCTACGGTTTTCTAGGGATTTCTACACTTTTCTAGGATTTTCTAAGATTTTCTAGGGTTTTTCTACTGTTTTCTTGAGTTTTCTAGGTTTTTTAGGATTTTTCTGGTAGTTTCTAGGGTTTTCTAGGAATGTCTTAGGGTTTTCTAGGGTTTTCTAGCAATTTCTTAGGATTTTCTAGGGTTTTCGAGAGTTTTTTAATGGTTTTCTATGGTTTCAATGGTTTTCTACAATTTTCTAAGCTTTTCTAGGATTTTCTGTGGTTTTTCTCGAATTTTCTAGGGTTTTCTAGGGTTTACTAAGGTTTTTTTGGGTTTTCTACGGTTTTTTTAGGAATTTCTAAGCGTTTTCTAAGTTTTTCTAGGGTTTTTCTAGGATTTTCTAGGGTTTTCTAGGGTTTTCGAGGGTTTTTTAGGGTTGTTATAGTATTTTCTAGGGTTTTCTAGGGTTTTCCTAGGATTTTGGAGGGTTATTTAGGGTTTTCTATGGTTTTTGAGGGTTTTTCTAGGATTTTTTAGGATTTTCTTGGGTTTTTTAGGGTTTTCTAGAGATTTCTGAGGGTATTTTAGGGTTTTTAGGTTCTTCTAGGAGTTTTCTAAGCTTTTTTAGGATTTTTTATGATTTTTTACGATTTTCTAAGATTTTCTAGAATTTTTCTAGGGTTTTCGAGGGTTTTTTAGGGGTTTTCTAGTATTTTCTTGAGTTTTTTTAGGTTTTCCAGGGTTTTTTAGGGTTTTCTATGGTTTCGAGGGTTTTTTCTACGATTTTCTAAGGTTTTCGAGGATTTTTAAAGGTTTTCTATGGTTTTCAAGGTTTTTCTAGGATTTTCTAGGGTTTTCTAGGGTTTTTATAAGATTTTCTACAGTTTTCTAGGGTTTTCTTGGATTTTCTAGGGTTTTCTAGGAATTTCTAAGGGTTTTCTATATTTTTCTAGGGATTTCTAGGTGTTTTCTAGGGATTTTCTAGGATTTTCTAGGATTTTATAGGATTTTCTAAGAATTTTCTAGGGTTTTCTAGAGATTTCTAGGGATTTCTATGGTTTTCTAAGATTTTCTTATGGTTTTCTAGGGTTTTCGAGAGTTTTTTAGGGTTTTTTATGGTTTTCGAGGCTTTTTCTATAATTTTCTAGGATTTTCTATGGTTTTCTATGATTTTCTAGGATTTTCTAGGGTTTTCTAGGATTTTCTAGGTTTTTTAGGTTTTCTAGGATTTTCTAGGTTTTTTAGGTTTTCTACGGTTTTCTAGGAATTTCTAAGGGTTTTCTATGGATTTATAGTGTTTTCAAAGGTTTTCTTACTGTTTTCTAGGGTTTTCGAGGGTTTTTTAGGGTTTTCTACAGTTTTTAAAGGTTTTTCTAGGATTTTCTAGGGTTTTCTAGGTTTTTCTAGGATTTTCTAGGGTTTTCTAGGGTTTTTCTAGGATTTTCTAGGGTTTTCTAGGGTTATCTTGGGTTTTCTAGGGATTTCCAGGGTTTTCTTGGATTTTCTAGGGTTTTTTAGGATTTCCTAACGTTTTCTTGGGTTTTCTAGGATTCTCTAGGAATTTCTAAGGATTTTCTAGATTTTTCTAGGGATTTCCAGGGGTTTTCTAGGGTTTTCTAGGATTTTCTAGGATTTTCTAGGGATTTTCTAAGGTTTTCTTGAGTTTTATAGGAATTTCTAGGGTTTTTCTAAGATTTTCTTAGTGTTTTCTAGGGTTTTCAAGAGTTTTTTTTATCATTTTTTATGATTTTCGAGGGTTTTTCTGTAATTTTCTAAGGTTTTCTAGGGTTTTTGTGGTTTTTCTAGAATTTTCTAGGGTTTTCTAGGGTTTTCTTGGGTTTACTAGGATTTTTTTTCGGTTTTCTACGATTTTTTAGGGATTTCTAAGGGTTTTCTTAGGTTTTCTAAATTTTTCTAGGGTTTTTCTAGAATTTTCTAAGGTTTTCTAGGGTTTTTTAGGTTATAGTATTTTCTAGGACTTTCTAAGATTTTTCTAGGGTTTTGGAGGTCATTAGGTTTTTCTATGATTTTTGAGGGTTTTTCTAGGATTTTCTAGGGTTTTCTAGAGATTTCTGAGGCTATTCTAGGGTTTTTAGGTTTTTCTAGGAATTTTTGAAGAGTTTTTAGGGTTTTCTATGGTTTTCTATGATTTTCTAGGGTTTTCTAGGATTTTTCTAGGGTTTTCGAGGGTTTTTTTAGGGTTTTTCTAGTATTTTCTAGAGTTTTTTTATGGTTTTCGAGGGTTTTTTAGGATTCTCTATGGTTTCGAGAGTTTTTCTCGGATTTCCTAGGGTTTTCTAGGATTTTCTTGGGTTTTCTAGGGTTTTCTAGGGATTTCTGAGGGTATTCTAAGATTTTCTAGGTTTTTCTAGGAGTTTTCTAGGATTTTCTAGGGTTTTCTATAGTTTTTTACGATTTTCTAGGATTTTCTAGGATTTTTCTAGGGTTTTCTAGGATTTTTTAGGGTTTTCAATGGATTTATAGGGTTTTCTATTGTTTTCTTAGGGTTCTCTATAGTTTTCGAGGGTTTTTCTAGGATTTTCTAGAGTTTTCTGGGGTTTTTCTAGTGTTTTCTAGGATTTTCTTGGGGTTTCTAGGGTTTTCTAGAGATTTCTAAGGGTTTTCTAGGGTTTTGCTAGGGTTTTCTAGGATTTTCTAGGATTTTTAAGAGTTTTCTAAGATTTTCTATGGTTTTCTAGAGATTTCTGAGGGTTTTCTAGGTTTTTCTAGGTGCTTTCTAGGATTTTCTATGATTTTTTATGATTTTCTACGATTTTCTAGTATTTTCTAGTGTTTTTCTAGTTTTTTCTAGGGTTTTCTATGCATTTATACGGTTTTCTAAGGTTTTCTTAGGGTTTTCCAGGGTTTTTAAAGGTTTTTAAGGGTTTTCTGCGGTTTTCAAGGGTTTTTCTAGAAATTTCTAGGGTTTTCTAGGGGTTTTTCTAGGATTTTCTACAGTTTTCTATGTTTTTTTTAGATTTTCTAGGGTTTTCTAGGAATTTCTAATGGTTTTCTAGATTTTTTTAGGGATTTTCAGGATTTTTCTGGGATTTTCTAGGGTTTTCTAGAATTTTCTAGGAATTTTCTAGGGTTTTCTAGAGTTTTCAAAGGATTTCTAGGGTTTTTCTAAGATTTGCTTAGGGTTTTCTAGGATTTTCAAGAGTTTTTTTATGGTTTTCAATGGTTTTCAAGGGTTTTTCTATTATTTTCTAAAATTTTCTAGGATTTTCTATGGTTTTTCTAGGATTTTCTCGGGTTTCCTAGCAATCTCTTGGGTTTTCTAGGGTTTTTTTGGGTTTTCTACGATTTTGTAGGGAGGTCTAAGGGTTTTCTAGTGATTTCTAGGGTTTTTCTAGGGTTTTCTAGGGTTTTCTAAGATTTTTAAGGGTTTTCTACGATTTTCTTGGGTTTTCTAGCATTTTCTAGGGATCTCTGAGGGTTTTCTAGGTTTTTCTAGGAGTTTTCTAGGGTTTTCTAGGTTTTTTAATGGTTTTTTACGATTTTCTAGGATTTTCTTGGGTTTTTCTAGGTTTTTCTGGGGTTTTCTAAGAATTTATACGGTTTTCTAAGGTTTTCTTAGGGTTTTCTAGGGTTATCGAGGGTTTTTAAGGGTTTTCTATGGTTTTCAAGGGTTTTTCTAGGATTTTCTAGGGTTTTTCTTGGATTTTCTACGGTTTTCTAGGGTGTTTTTGGATTTTCTACGGTTTTCTAGGAAATTCTAAGGGTTTTCTAGATTTTTTTACGGATTTCCAAGGGTTTTCTAGCGGTTTTCTAGGATTCTATAAGATTTTCTAGGAATTTTCTAGGGTTTTCTAGAGTTTTCTATGGTTTTCTAAGATTTTCTTAAGGTTTTCTAGGGTTTTCGAGAGTTTTTTAGGGTTTTCTATGGTTTTCGAGGGTTTTTCTATAATTGTCTAGGGTTTTCTATGGTTTTCTGTGATTTTTCTTGGATTTTCTAGGGTTTTTCTTTGGTTTTCTAGGGTTTTTTGGATTTTCTACGATTTTCTAGGAATTTCTAAGGGTTTTCTAGGGTTTTCTATGGATTTATAGTGTTTTCTAAGGTTTTCTTACTGTTTTCTATGGTTTTCGAGGGTTTTTCAGGATTTTCTACGGTTTTTAAGGGTTTTTCTAGGATTTTCTGGGGTTTTTCTAGAATTTTTTAGGATTTTCTAGGGTTTTCTAGAGTTTTCTAGGGATTTCTAGGGTTTATCTAAGTTTTTCTTAGGGTTTTCTAGTGTTTTCGAGAGTTTTTTTTATGATTTTCTATGGTTTTCGAGGGTTTTTATATAATTTTCTAAGGTTTTCTAGGTTTTCTTTGATTTTTCTAGGATTTTCTAGGATTTTTTAGAGTTTTTTTGGGTTTTCTAGGGTTTTTTAGATTTTCTACGATTTTCTAGGGATTTCTAAGGGGTTTTCTAGGGTTTCCTAAGTTTTTCTAGGGTTTTTCTAGGATTTTCTAGGGTTTTCTAGAGTTTTTAGAGTTTTTAGAGTTTTTTTAGGGTTTTCGAGTGTTTTTTAGGATTTCCTATGGTTTTGAGGGTTCTTCTGGGATTTTCTAAGGTTTTCTAGTATTTACTTGGGTTTTCTAAGGTTTTCTAGGGATTTCTGAGGGTATTCTAGGATTTTCTAAGTTTTTGTAGGAGTTTTCAGGGTTTACTAGGATTTTCTATGGTTTTCTACGATTTCCTAGGATTTTCTAGGATTTTCTAGGATTTTTAGGGTTTTCTATAGATTTATAGGGTTTTCTATGATTTTCTTAGGGTTTTCTATGGTTTTCGAGAGTTTTTCTAGAATTTTCTAGGGTTTTCTATGGGTTTTTCTAGGGTTTTCTAGGATTTTCTTGGGTTTTCTAGAATTTTCTATGGATTTCTAAGGGTTTTTTAGGGATTTCTAAGGTTTTTCTAGGGTTTTCTAAGATTTTTAAGGGTTTTCTAGGATTTTCTTAAGTTTTCTAGGGTTTTCTAGGGATTTCTGAGGGTTTTCTAGATTTTTCTAGGATTTTTCTAGGGTTTTCTAGGGGTTTTTATGATTTTCTAAGATTTTCTAGGGTTTTTCTAGGTTTTTCTAGGGTTTTCTATGCATTTATACGGTTTTCTAAGATTTTCTTAGGGTTTTCTAGGGTTTTCAAGGGTTTTTAAGGGTTTTCTACGATTTTCTAGTGTTTTCTTGGATTTTCTAGGAATTTCTAATGGTTTTCTAGATTTTTCTAGGGATTTCCACGGATTTTCTTGAGTTTTCTAAGGTTTTCTAGGTATTTTCTAGGATATTCTTGAGTTTTCTAGAGATTTCTAGGATTTTTCTAAGATTTTCTTAGAGTTTTCTAGGGTTTTTAAGAGTTTTTTTATGGTTTTCTATGATTTTTGAGGGTTTTTCTATAATTTTCTAAGGTTTTCTAGGGTTTTTTGTGGTTTTTCTAGGATTTTCTTGGGTTTTTCTAGGGTTTTCTAGGGTTTTCTTAGCTTTTCTAGGGTTTTCTAGGGATTTCTAAGGGTTTTCTAGGGATTTCTAGGGTTTTTCTAGAATTTTCTAGGGTTTTCTATGGATTTATAGGATTTTCTATGGTTTTCTATGGTTTTCGAGGGTTTTTCTAGGATTTTCTAGGGTTTTCTGGGGTTTTTTTAGGGTTTTCTAGGGTTTTCTTAGGTTTTCTAGGGTTTTCTAGGGATTTCTAAGGGTTTTCTAGGGATTTCTAGGGTTTTTCTAGAATTTTCTAGGGTTTTCTAGGATTTTCAAGGGATTTCTAGGATTTTCTTGGATTTTCTAGGGTTTTCTAGGGATTTCTGAGGGTTTTCTAGGTTTTTCTAGGAGTTTTCTAGGATTTTCTAGGGTTTTTTTATGGTTTTCTACGATTTTCTAAGATTTTCTAGGGTTTTTCTAGGTTTTTCTAGGGTTTTCTATGCATTTATTCGATTTTCTAAGGTTTTCTTAGGGTTTTCCAAGGTTTTCAAGGGTTTTTAAGGGTTTTCTACGATTTTCAAGGGTTTTTCTAGGATTTTCTAGGATTTTCTACGATTTTTCTAGGATTTTCTACGGTTTTCTAGGATTTTCTTAGATTTTCTAGGGTTTTCTAGGAATTTCTAATGGTTTTCTAGATTTTTCTAGGGATTTCGAGGGGTTTTCTAGGGATTTCAAGGGATTTCTAGGATATTCTAGGAATTTTCTAGGGTTTCTAGAGTTTTCTAGGGATTTCTATGGTTTTCTAGGATTTTCTTAAGGTTTTCTAGGGTTTTCGAGAGTTTTTTAAGGTTTTCTATGGTTTTTGAGGTTTTTTCTATAATTTTCTAGGGTTTTCTATGGTTTTCTGTGGTTTTTCTAGGGTTTTCTAGGGTTTTCTTGGGTTTTCTATGATTTTTTGGGTTTTCTACGATTTTCTCTAAGGGTTTTCTATGGATTTATAGTGTTTTCGAAGGTTTTCTTACTGTTTTCTAGGGTTTTCGAGGGTTTTTTTTGGTTTTCTATAGTTTTTAAGGGTTTTTCTAGGATTTTCTAGGGTTTTTTGGGGTTTTTCTAAGATTTTCTAGGATTTTCTTGGGTTTTCTAGAGTTTTCTAGGAATTTCTAAGGATTTTCTAGATTTTTCTAGGGATTTCCAGGGGTTTTCTTGGGTTTTTTAGGGTTTTCTAGGATTTTCTAAGATTTTCTTGGGTTTTTTATGATTTTCTAGGAATTTCTAAGGGTTTTGTAGATTTTTCTAAGGATTTCCAAGTGTTTTCTTGGGTTTTCTAGGATTTTCTAAGATTTTTTTGGGTTTTCTAAGGGTTTTCTAGGGTTTTCTAGGATTTTCTAGGATTTTCTAGGGTTTTCTAGAGTTTTCTATGGATTTCTAGGGTTTATCTAAGATTTTTTAGGGTTTTCTAGTGTTTTCGAGAGTTTTTTATGGTTTTCTATGGTTTTCGAGGGTTTTTCTATAGTTTTTTAAGGTTTTTAGGGTTTTCTGTGGTTTTTCTAGGATTTTCTAGGGTTTTTTTAGGTTTTTCTTGGGTTTTCTAGAGTTTTTTTGGGTTTTCTACGATTTTCTAGGGATTTCTAAGGGTTTTCTAGGGTTTTCTAAGTTTTTCTAGAGTTTTCTAGGATTTTCTAGGGTTTTCGAATATTTTTTAGGGTTTTTATAGTATTTTCTAGGGTTTTCTAGGGTTTTTCTAAGGTTTTGGAGGGTTATTTAGGTTTTTTATGGTTTTTGAGGGTTTTTCTAGAGAGTTCTGAGCGTATTCTAGGTTTTTTAGGTTTTTATATGAGTTTTCTAGGATTTTTTAGGGTTTTCTATGGTTTTCTATGATTTTCTAGGGTTTTCTAGAGTTTTTCTAGGGTTTTCGAGGGTTTTTTAGGGTTTTTTTGTATTTTCTAGAGTTTTTTTAGGGTTTTCGAGTGTTTTTAGGGTTTTCTATGGTTTCGAGGGTTTTTCTAGGATTTCCTAAGGTTTTCTAAGATTTTTTTGGGTTTTCTAAGGTTTTCTAAGGATTTCTGAGGGTATTCTAGGATTTTCTAGGTTTTTCTAGGATTTTCTATGGTTTTCTAGGATTCTCTAGGATTTTTTAGGGTTTTTTTATGGATTTATAGGATTTTCTATGGTTTTCTTAGGGTTTTCTATAGTTTTCGAGGGTTTTTCTTGGATTTTCTAGGGTTTTTTGGGGTTTTTCTAGGGTTTGCTAGGGTTTTCTCAGGTTTTATAGGGTTTTCTATGGATTTATAAAGGTTTTCTAGGGATTTCTAGGGTTTTCTAGGATTTTCAAGGGTTTTCTAGGATTTCCTTGAGTTTTCTAAGGTTTTCTAGGGATTTTTGAAGGTCTTCTAGGTTTTTCTAGGAGTTTTCTAGAGTTTTCTAGGGTTTTTATGATTTTCTAAGATTTTCTAGGGTTTTTCTAGGTTTTTCTTGGGTTTTCTATGCATTTATACGATTTTCTAAGATTTTCAGGGTTTTTAAGGGTTTTCTACAGTTTTCAAGGGTTTTTCTAGGGTTTTCTAGGGTTTTTTATGGGTTTCTACGATTTTCTAGGATTTTCTAGGCTTTTTCTAGGTTTTTCTAGGGTTTTCTATGCATTTATACGATTTTCTAAGGTTTTTTTAGGGTTTTCCAGAATTTTCGAGGGTTTTTAAGGGTTTTCTAAGGATTTCAAGGGTTTTTCTACGATTTTCTAGTATTTTCTACGATTTTCTAGGGTTTTTCTAGGATTTTCTACGATTTTCTAGGATTTTCTTGGATTTTCTAGGGTTTTCTTGATTTTTCTAGGGATTTACTGGGGTTTTCTGGGGTTTTCTAGGGTTTTCTAGGATTTTTTAGGGATTTTCTAGGATTTTCTAGAGTTTTCAAGGAATTTCTAGGGTTTTTCTAAGATTTTCTTAGGGTTTTCTAGGGTTTTCGAGTGTTTTTTTTATGGTTTTCTATGGTCTTTGAGAGTTTTTCTATAATTTTCTA
Organism: Arachis duranensis; assembly: GCF_000817695.3. Classification (NCBI taxonomy): domain Eukaryota; kingdom Viridiplantae; phylum Streptophyta; class Magnoliopsida; order Fabales; family Fabaceae; genus Arachis; species Arachis duranensis. The sequence goes on from NC_029777.3 coordinate 111,116,195, forward strand.
AAGTTTTCTAGGATTTTCGGTGTTTTTTCTAGGATTTTCTCGGGTATTCTAGGGTTTTCTCGGGTTTTCTAGGGTTTTTTTTGGGTTTTCTATGGTTTTGTAGGGAGTTCTAAGGGTTTTCTAGGGATTTCTAGGGTTTTCTATGGTTTTCTAGGATTTTCAAGGGTTTTCTAGCGTTTTCTAGGGATCTCTGAGGGTTTTCTAGGTTCTTCTAGGAGTTTTCTATCGTTTTTTATGGTTTTCTACGATTTTCTAGGATTTCTAGGGTTTTGCTATGTTTTTCTAGGGTTTTCTATGGATTTATACGGTTTTCTAAGGTTTTCTTATGGTTTTCTAGGGTTTTCGAGGGTTTTTAAGAGATTTCTACAGTTTTCAAGGGTTTTTCTAGGATTTTCTAGGGTTATCTAGAGTTTTCCAAGGATTTTCTATGGTTTTCTAGGGTTTTCTTGGATTTTCTACAGTTTTCTAGGAATTTCTAAGGATTTTCTAGATTTTTCTACGAATTTCCAGGGGTTTTCTAGGGGGGTTTTCTAGGATTTTCTAGGGTTTTTGAGGGTTTTTTAGGGGTTTTATAGTATTTTCTAGGGTTTTTCTAAGGTTTTGGAGGGTTATTTAGGGTTTTCTATGGTTTTTGAGGGTTTTCATAGGATTTTCTAGGATTTTCTTGGATTTTCTAGAGTTTTCTAGAGATTTCTGAGGGTATTCTAGGGTTTTTAGGTTTTTCTATGAGTTTTCTAGGGTTTTTTAGGATTCTCTATAGTTTTCTACGATTTTTTAGGGTTTTTGATGGTTTTTTAGGTTTTTTCTAGTATTTTCTAGAGTTTAGGATTCTCTACGATTTTTTAGGGTTTTCTAGGGTTTTTCTAGTATTTTCGAGGGTTTTTTAGGGTTTTTCTAGTATTTTCTAGAGTTTTTTTATGGTTTTCCAGTGTTCTTAGGGTTTTCTAGGTTTTTTATGGTTTTCTACGATTCTCTAGGATTTTCTAGGGTTTTTCTAGGGTTTTCTATGGATTTATACGGTTTTCTAAGGTTTTCTTAGGGTTTTCTAGGGTTTTCGAGAGTTTTTAAGGGTTTTCTACGGTTTTCAAGGATTTTCTAGGGTTTTCTAGGATTTTTCTAGAATTTTCTACAGTTTTATAGGGTTTTCATGGATTTTCTACGGTTTTCTAGGAATTTCTAAGGGTTTTCTAGATTTTTTCTACGGATTTCCAGGGGTTTTCTAGAATTATTCTAGGATTTTATAGGATTTTCTAGGAATTTTCTAGGGTTTTCTAGAGTTTTCTAGGGATTTCTATTGTTTTCTAATATTTTCTTAAGGTTTTCGAGAGTTTTTTAGGGTTTTCTATGGTTTTTGAGGGTTTTTCTATAATTTTCTAGGGTTTTCTATGGTTTTCTCTGGATTTTCTAGGATTTTCTAGGGCTTTCTTGGATTTTCTAAGGTTTTTTGGATTTTCTACGGTTTTCTAGGGATTTCTAAGGGTTTTCTAGGATTTTCTATGGATTTATAGTGTTTTCTAAGGCTTTCTTACTGTTTTCTAGGATTTTCGAGGGTTTTTTAGGGTTTTCTATAGTTTTCAAGGGTTTTTCTAGGATTTTCTAGGGCTTTCTGGGGTTTTTCTAGGATTTTCTAGGGTTTTCTAGAGTTTTCTTGGGTTTTTTAGGTATTTCTAAGGGTTTTCTAGATTTTTCTAGGGATTTCCAGGGGTTTTCTTAGGTTTTCTAGGGTTTTCTAGGATTCTCTAAGATTTTTTTGGGTTTTCTAAGGGTTTTCTAGGAATTTTCTAGGGTTTTCTAGAGTTTTCTATGGATTTCTAGGGTTTATCTAAGATTTTTTTAGGGTTTTCTAGTGTTTTCGAGAGTTTTTTATGGTTTTCTATGGTTTTCGAGGGTTTTTCTATAGTTTTTTAAGGTTTTTAGGGTTTTCTATCGTTTTTCTAGGATTTTCTAGAGTTTTTTTAGGTTTTTCTTGGGTTTTCTAGAGTTTTTTTGGGTTTTCTACGATTTTCTAGGGATTTCTAAGGGTTTTCTAGAGTTTTTTAAGTTTTTCTAGGGTTTTTCTAGGGTTTTTTCTAGGGTTTTCTAGGGTTTCCTTGGTTTTTCTAGGATTTGCTAGGGATTTCTGAGGATTTTCTAGTGTTGTTTTCGAGGAATTTTTAGGGTTTTTATAGTATTTTCTAGGGTTTTTCTAAGGTTTTGGAGGGTTATTTAGGTTTTTTTATGGTTTTTGAGAGTTTTTCTAGAGAGTTCTGAGGGCATTCTAGGGTTTTTTAGGTTTTTCTATGAGTTTTCTAGGGTTTTTTAGGGTTTTCTATGGTTTTCTATGATTTTCTAGGGTTTTCTAGAGTTTTTCTAAGGTTTTCGAGGGTTTTTTAGGGTTTTTCTTGTATTTTTTAGAGTTTTTTTAGGGTTTTCGAGTGTTTTTAGGGTTTTCTATGGTTTCGAGGGTTTTTCTAGGATTTCCTAAGGTTTTCTAAGATTTTTTTTGGGTTTTCTAAGGTTTTCTAAGGATTTCTGAGGGTATTCTAGGATTTTCTAGGTTTTTCTAAGATTTTCTATGGTTTTCTAGGATTTTCTAGGATTTTTTAGGGTTTTTTTATGGATTTATAGGATTTTCTATGGTTTTCTTAGGGTTTTCTATAGTTTTCGAGGGTTTTTCTAGGATTTTCTAAGGTTTTCTAGGGTTTTCTATGCTTTTCTAGGGCTTTTCTAGGGTTTTTTAAGGTTTTCTAGTGTTTTCTAGAGTTTTTAGGGTTTTTCTAGGGTTTTCTAAGGTTCTCTAGAGTTTTCTAGGGGTTTTATAGGGTTTTCTATGGATTTATAAAGGTTTTCTAGGGATTTCTAGGGTTTTCTAGGATTTTCAAGGGTTTTCTAGTGGTTTTCAAGGGTTTTCTATGGTTCTCGAGGTTTTTATAGGATTTTCTTGGGTTTTTAGGATTTTTTCTGGGATTTTCTAACGTGGTTTTCTAGGGATTTTTGAAGGTTTTCTAGGTTTTTCTAGGAGTTTTCTAGAGTTTTCTAGGGTTTTTATGGTTTTCTAAGATTTTCTAGAGTTTTTCTAGGTTTTTCTTGGGTTTTCTATGCATTTATACGATTTTCTAAGATTTTCAGGGTTTTTAAGGGTTTTCTACAGTTTTCAAGGGTTTTTCTAGGGTTTTCTAGGATTTTTTATGGGTTTCTACGATTTTCTAAGATTTTCTAGGGTTTTTCTAGGTTTTTCTAGGGTTTTCTATGCATTTATACGATTTTCTAAGGTTTTCTTAGGGTTTTCCAGAATTTTCGAGGGTTTTTAACGGTTTTCTAAGGATTTCAAGGGTTTTTCTAGGATTTTCTTGTATTTTCTATGATTTTCTGGGGTTTTTCTAGGATTTTCTACGATTTTCTAGGGTTTTCTTGGATTTTCTAGGGTTTTCTAGATTTTTCTAGGGATTCACTGGGGTTTTCTGGGGTTTTCTAGGGTTTTCTAGGATTTTTTAGGGATTTTTTAAAATTTTCTAGAGTTTTCAAGGAATTTCTAGGATTTTTCTAAGATTTTCTTAGGGTTTTCTAGGATTTTCGAGTGTTTTTTTATGGTTTTCTATGGTTTTTGAGAGTTTTTCTATAATTTTCTAAGGTTTTCTAGGATTTTCTGTGGTTTTTCTAGGATTTTCTCGGGTATTCTAGGGTTTTCTCGGGTTTTCTAGGGTTTTTTGGGTTTTCTACGGTTTTGTAGGGAGTTCTAAGGGTTTTTAGGGATTTCTAGGGTTTTCTACGGTTTTCTAGGATTTTCAAGGGTTTTCTAGCGTTTTCTAGGGATCTTTGAGGGTTTTCTAGGTTCTTCTAGGAGTTTTCTATCGTTTTTTATGGTTTTCTACGATTTTCTAGGATTTCTAGGGTTTTGCTATGTTTTTCTAGGGTTTTCTATGGATTTATACGGTTTTCTAAGGTTTTATTATGGTTTTCTAGGGTTTTCGAGGGTTTTTAAGAGATTTCTACAGTTTTCAAGGGTTTTTCTAGGATTTTCTAGGGTTATCTAGAGTTTTCCAAGGATTTTCTATGGTTTTTTAAGGTTTTCTTGGATTTTCTACAGTTTTCTAGGAATTTCTAAGGGTTTTCTAGATTTTTCTACGAATTTCCAGGGGTTTTCTAGGGGGGTTTTCTAGGATTTTCTAGGATTTTCTAGGATTTTCTAGGGTTTTTGAGGGTTTTTTAGGGGTTTTATAGTATTTTCTAGGGTTTTTCTAAGGTTTTGGAGGGTTATTTAGGGTTTTCTATGGTTTTTGAGGGTTTTCATAGGATTTTCTAGGATTTTCTTGGATTTTCTAGAGTTTTCTAGAGATTTCTGAGGGTATTCTAGGGTTTTTAGGTTTTTCTATGAGTTTTCTAGGGTTTTTTAGGATTCTCTATAGTTTTCTACGATTTTTTAGGGTTTTTGATGGTTTTTTAGGTTTTTTCTAGTATTTTCTAGAGTTTTTTTTAGGATTTTCTACGATTTTTTAGGGTTTTCTAGGGTTTTTCTAGTATTTTCGAGGGTCTTTTAGGGTTTTTCTAGTATTTTCTAGAATTTTTTTATGGGTTTCCAGTGTTCTTAGGGTTTTCTAGGTTTTTTATGGTTTTCTACGATTCTCTAGGATTTTCTAGGGTTTTTCTAGGTTTTTCTAGAATTTTCTATGGATTTATACGGTTTTCTAAGGTTTTCTTAGGGTTTTCGAGAGTTTTTAAGGGTTTTCTACGGTTTTCAAGGATTTTCTAAGATTTTCTAGGATTTTTCTAGAATTTTCTACGGTTTTATATGGTTTTCTTGGATTTTCTACGGTTTTCTAGGAATTTCTAAGGTTTTTCTAGATTTTTCTACGGATTTCCAAGGGTTTTCTAGGGTTTTTCTAGGATTTTATAGGATTTTCTAGGAATTTTCTAGGGTTTTCTATTGTTTTCTAAGATTTTCTTAAGGTTTTCGAGAGTTTTTTAGGGTTTTCTATGGTTTTTGAGGGTTTTTCTATAATTTTCTAGGGTTTTCTATGGTTTTCTCTGGTTTTTCTAGGATTTTCTAGGGTTTTCTAGGGCTTTCTTGGGTTTTCTATGGTTTTTTGGATTCTCTACGGTTTTCTAGGGATTTCTAAGGGTTTTCTAGGGTTTTCTATGGATTTATAGTGTTTTCTAAGGTTTTCTTACTGTTTTCTAGGATTTTCGAGGGTTTTTTAGGGTTTTCTATAGTTTTCAAGGGTTTTTCTAGGATTTTCTAGGGCTTTCTGGGTTTTTCTAGGATTTTCTAGGGTTTTCTAGAGTTTTCTTGGGTTTTCTTGGGTTTTCTAGGTATTTCTAAGGGTTTTCTAGATTTTTCTAGGGATTTCCAGGGGTTTTCTTAGGTTTTCTAGGATTTTCTAAGATTTTTTTGGGTTTTCTAAGGGTTTTCTAGGGTTTTCTAGGATTTTCTAGGATTTTCTAGAAATTTTCTAGGGTTTTCTAGAGTTTTCTATGGATTTTTAGGGTTTATCTAAGATTTTTTTAGGGTTTTCTAGTCTTTTCGAGAGTTTTTTATGGTTTTCTATGGTTTTCGAGGGTTTTTCTATAGTTTTTAAGGTTTTTAGTGTTTTCTGTAGTTTTTCTAGGATTTTCTAGGGTTTTTTAAGGTTTTTCTTGGGTTTTCTAAAGTTTTTTTGGGTTTTCTACGATTTTCTAGGGATTTCTAAGGGTTTTCTAGGGTTTTCTAAGTTTTTCTAGAGTTTTCTAGGATTTTTTAGGGTTTTCGAGGATTTTTTAGGGTTTTTATAGTATTTTCTAGGATTTTCTAGGGTTTTTCTAAGGTTTTGGAGGGTTATTTAGGCTTTTTATGGTTTTTGAGGGTTTTTCTAGAGAGTTCTGAGGGTATTCTAGGGTTTTTTAGGTTTTTCTATGAGTTTTCTAGGATTTTTTAGGGTTTTCTATGGTTTTCTATGATTGTCTAGGGTTTTCTAGAGTTTTTCTAGGGTTTTCGAGGGTTTTTTAGGGTTTTTCTTGTATTTTCTAGAGTTTTTTAGGGTTTTCGAGTGTTTTTAGGGTTTTCTATGGTTTCGAGGGTTTTTCTAGGATTTCCTAAGGTTTTCTAAGATTTTTTTGGGGTTTTCTAAGGTTTTCTAAGGATTTCTGAGGGTATTCTAGAATTTTCTAGGTTTTTCTAGGATTTTCTATGGTTTTCTAGGATTTTCTAGGGTTTTTTTATGGATTTATAGGATTTTCTATGGTTTTCTTAGGGTTTTCTATAGTTTTCGAGGGTTTTTCTTGGATTTTCTAAGGTTTTCTGTGGTTTTTCTAGTGTTTTCTAGGGTTTTATTAGGTTTTCTAGAATTTTCTAGTGATTTCTAAGGGTTTTCTAGGAATTTCTAGGGTTTTCTAGGATTTCCAAGGGTTTTCTAGGATTTCCTTGGGTTTTCTAAGGTTTTATAGGGATTTCTGAGGGTTTTAGTTTTCTAGGGTTTTTATGGTTTTCTAAGATTTTCTAGGGTTTTTCTTGGGTTTTCTATGCATTTATACGGTTTTCTAAGATTTTCAGGGTTTTTAAGGGTTTTCTACAGTTTTCAAGGGTTTTTCTAGGATTTTCTAGGGTTTTTTATGGGTTTCTACGATTTTCTAGGATTTTCTAGGGTTTTTCTAGGTTTTTCTAGGGTTTTTTATGCATTTATACGATTTTCTAAGGTTTTCTTAGGGTTTTCCAGAATTTTCGAGGGTTTTTAAGGGTTTTCTAAGGATTTCAAGGGTTTTTCTACGATTTTCTAGTATTTTCTACGATTTTCTGGGGTTTTTCTAGGATTTTCTACGATTTTCTAGGGTTTTCTTGGATTTTCTAGGGTTTTCTAGATTTTTCTAGGGATTTCCTGGGGTTTTCTGGGTTTTCTAGGGTTTTCTAGGATTTTTTAGGGATTTTCTGGGATTTTCTAGAGTTTTCAAGGAATTTCTAGGGTTTTTCTAAGGTTTTCCAGGGTTTTCTAAGGTTTTTTAGTGTTTTCTAGGGTTTTCTACGCTTTTCTAGGATTTTCTAGGGTTTTCTAGGTTTTTCTAGGGTTTTCAAGGATTTTCTAGGGTTTTGGAGGGTTTTTCTATGGTTTTCTAGGACTTTCTAGGGTTTTTCTAGGGTTTTCGATGGTTTTTTTGGGGTTTTTCTAGTATTTTCTAGGGTTTTCAAGGGTTTTTTAGGATTTTCTATGGTTTTCACGGGTTTTCTACGATTTTTATAGGGTTTTCTTGGCTTTTCTAGGATTTTGTAGAGTTTTCGAGGGTTTTTCTAGGGTTTTTAGGGTTTTCGAGGTTTTTTAGGGTTTTTCTAGTATTTTCTAGGATTTTTGAGAGTTTTTTATGGTTTTCTATGGTTTTCGAGGGTTTTTCTAGGATTTTCTAAGGTTTTAAAAGGATTTTTTAGGGTTTTCTAGGGTTTTTTAGAATTTTCTACGCTTTTCTAGGATTTTCTAGGTTTTTTAACGTTTTTCTAGGGTTTTCTAGGATTTTCTAGGATTTTTGAGGGTTTTTCTAGGGTTTTCTTGGGTTTTTAAAGTTTTCTAGGGTTTTTTTAGGGTTTTCGAGGGTTTTTTCGGGTTTTTCTAGAATTTTCTAGGATTTTCGAGAGTTTTTAAGGGTTTTCTATGGTTTTCGAGGGTTTTTTTAGGATTTTCTAAGGTTTTCTAGGGTTTTTCTAGGGTCTTCTAGGATTTTTAGGGTTTTCTAGGGTTTTCTTCGCTTTTCTAGGATTTTCTAGGGTTTTTCTAGGGTTTTCTAGGTTTTCTAGGATTTTCTAGAATTTTCTAGGATTTTCGAGGGTTTTTCTAGGGTTTTTGAAAGTTTTCTATGGTTTTTCTAGGGTTTTCGATGGTTTTTTAGGGTTTTTCTAGTATTTTCAAGGATTTTTGAGGGTTTTTCAGGGTTTTCTTTGGTTTTCGAGGGTTTTTCTCGAATTTTCTAAGCCTTTCTAGGATTTTCTTGGGTTTTCTAGGGATTTCTGAGGGTATTCTAGGATTTTCAAGGTTTTTCTAGGACTTTTCTAGGGTTTTCTATAGTTTTCTAGACTTTTCTAGGATTTTCTAGGATTTTTCTAGGATTTTCTAGGGTTTTCTAGGGTTTTTCTAGGATTTTCTAGGGTTTTCTAGGGTTTTTCTAGTATTTTCTAGGGTTTTCTAGGATTTTCTAGCGTTTTTGAGGGTTTTTCTAGGGTTTTCTAGGGTTTTTTAAAGTTTTCTATGATTTTTCTAGGGTTTTCAAGGGTTTTTTAGGGTTTTTCTAGTATTTTCTAGGATTTTCGAGTGTTTTTTAGGGTTTTCTATGGTTTTCGAGGGTTTTTCTCGGAATTTCTAAGGTTTTCCAGGGTTTTCTTGGTTTTTCTAGGGTTTTCTGAGAGTATTCTAGGATTTTCGATGATTTTCTACACTCTTCTAGGATTTTCTAAGATTTTCTAGGGTTTTTCTAAGTTTTTCTTTGGTTTTAGGGATTTTCAAGGATTTTCTATGATTTTCTTAGATTTTTTTATGGATTTCTAGGGATTTCTGATGATTTTCTAGTGTTTTCTAGGGATTTCTGAGGGTTTTTTAAGTTTTTCTAAGAGTTTTCTTGTGTTTTCTATGGTTTTCTACGATTTTCTAGGATTTTCGAGGGTTTTTTTAGGGTTTTCTTTGGATTTATAGGGTTTTCTATGGTTTTCTTATGGTTTTCTACGGTTTTCGAGAGTTTTTTAGGGTTTTCAATGGTTTTTGAGGGTTTTTCTAGGATTCTCTAGGGTTTGAGGGTTTTTCTTGGGTTTTCTAGGACTTTCTAGGGTTTTCGAGTGTTTTTTAGGGTTTTTCTAGTATTTTTTAGGGTTTTCAAGGGTTTTTTAGGGTTTTCTATGGTTTTCGAGGATTTTCTAGGATTTTCTAGGGTTTTCTAGGATTTTCTAGGGTTTTTGACGGGTTTTCTAGGGTTTTTTTGTATTTTCTAGGGTTTTTGAGAGTTTTTTAGGGTTTTTCTTGTATTTTCTAGGGTTTTTGAGAGTTTTTTAGGGTTTTTCTTGTATTTTCTAGGGTTTTCGAGGGTTTTTCTAGGGTTTTCTAGGTTTTTCTAGGGTTTTTCTATGGTTTTCGAGGGTTTTTTAGGGTTTTTCTAGTATTTTCTAAGATTTTCGAGAGTTTTTTTATGGTTTTCTATAGTGTTCGAGGGTGTTTCTAGGATTTTCTAAGGTTTTCTAGGGTTTTCTAAGGTTTTTTAGTGTTTTCTAGGGTTTTTTACGCTTTTCTAGGATTTTCTAGGTTTTCTAGGGTTTTCTAGGTTCTTCTAGGAATTTCTAGGATTTTCTAGGGTTTTTGAGGGTTTTTCTATGGTTTTCTACGATTTTCTAGGGTTTTTCTACAGTTTTCAAGGGTTTTTTAGGTTTTTCTAGTATTTTCTAGGGTTTTCAAGGGTTTTTTAGGGTTTTCTATGGTTTTCGCGGGTTTTCTAGGATTTTTATAGGGTTTTCTAGGATTTTCTAGAGTTTTCGAAGGTTTTTCTAGGATTTTCTAAGGCTTTCTAGGGTTTTTCTAGGGTTTTCTAGGGTTTTTTAGGATTTTCTAGGGTTTTTTAGAATTATTTAGGGTTTTCTACACTTTTCTAGGATTTTCTAGGTTTTTTAACATTTTTCTTGGGTTTTCTAGGATTTTCTAGGATTTTTGAGGGTTTTTCTAGGGTTTTCTTGGGTTTTTAAAGTTTTCTAGGGTTTTTCTAGGGTTTTCGAGGGTTTTTTTAGGGTTTTTCTAGATTTTTCTAGGATTTTCGAGAGTTTTTTATGGTTTTCTATGGTTTTCGAGGGTTTTTTTAGGATTTTCTAAGGTTTTCTAGGGTATTTCTAGGGTCTTCTAAGGTTTTTTAGGGTTTTCTAGGGTTTTCTAGGGTTTTTCTAGTTCTAGGATTTTCTAGGATTTTCTAGGATTTTCGAGGGTTTTTCTAGGGTTTTTTAAAGTTTTCTATGGTTTTTCTAGGGTTTTCGATGGTTTTTTAGGGTTTTTCTAGTATTTTCAAGGATTTTCGAGGGTTTTTCTGGGTTTTCTTTGGTTTTCGAGGATTTTTCTCGGATTTTCTAAGGCTTTGTAGGGTTTTCTTGGATTTTCTAGGGTTTTCTAGGGATTTCTTAGGGTATTCTAGGATTTTCAAGGTTTTTCTAGGAGTTTTCTAGGGTTTTCTATGGTTTTCTAAACTTTTCTAGGATTTTCTAGGATTTTTCTAGGATTTTCTAGGATTTTCTAGGTTTTTCTAGGATTTTCAAGGGTTTTTCTAGGTTTTTCTAGGGTTTCTTATGGTTGTGGAGGATTTTTTAGGGTTTTCGAGGGTTTTTTAGGATTTTTCTAGTATTTTCTAGGATTTTCGAGAGTTTTTTAGGGTTTTCTATGGTTTTCGAGGGTTTTTCTAGGATGTTCTAAGGTTTTCTAGGGTTTTTCTAGGGTTTTCTTGGATTTTCTAAGATTTTCAAAGGTTTTCAAAGATTTTCTTGGGTTTTTTAGGGACTTGAGGGTTTTCTAGGAGTTTTCTAGAATTTTCTACGCTTTTCTAGGATTTTCTAGAATTTTTCTAGGGTTTTCTATGGATTTATATGGTTTTCTATAGTTTTCTTAGGGTTTTCTAGGGTTTTCAAGAGTTTTTTAAGGTTTTTCTATAGTTTTCGAGGGTTTTTCTAGGATCTTCTAGGATTTTCTAGAGTTTTTCTTTGGTTTTCTAGGATTTTCAAGGATTTTCTATGATTTTCTTGGATTTTTTAGGGATTTCTAGGGATTTCTGAGGGTTTTTTAGGGTTTTCTAGAGATTTCTGAGGGTTTTTTAGGTCTTTCTAGGAGTTTTCTTGTGTTTTCTATAGTTTTCTACGATTTTCTAGGATTTTCGAAGGTTTTTCTAGGATTTTCTAGGGTTTTCTTTGGATTTATAGGGTTTTCTAGGGTTTTCGAGAGTTTTTTAGGTTTTCTATAGTTTTCGAGGGTTTTTCTAGGATTTTCTAAGGTTTTCTAGGATTCTCTAAAGTTTTTTAGGGTTTTCTGGGTTTTCTAGAGTTTTTCTTGGGTTTTCTAGGATTTTCAAGGATTTTCTATGATTTTCTTGGATTTTTTAGGGATTTCTAGGGATTTTCGAGAGTTTTTTAGGTTTTTCTAGGAGTTTTCTTGTGTTTTCTATGGTTTTCTATGATTTTCTAGGAATTTTGAGGGATTTTCTAGGGTTTTCTTTGGATTTATAGGGTTTTCTATGGTTTTCTTAGGGTTTTCTAGGGTTTTCGAGAGTTTTTTACTGTTTTCTATGGTTTTCGAGGGTTTTTCTAGGATTTTCTAGGGTTTTCTAGGATTTTCTAGAGTTTTTGAGGGTATTTCTAGGGTTTTCTAGCATTTTCTAGGATTTTTCTAGGGTTTTTTGAGGGTTTTTAAGGGTTTTTCTAGTATTTTCTAGGGTTTTCAAGGTTTTTTTAGGGTTTTCTACGGTTTTCGAGGGTTTTCTAGGATTTTCTAGGGTTTTCTAGGGTTTTCTAGGATTTTCTAGGGTTTTCGAGGGTTTTTCTAGGGTTTTCTATGCTTTTTTAAGGTTTCCTAGATTTTTCTAGGGTTTTTCTATGGTTTTCGAGGGTTTTTTAGGGTTTTTCTAGTATTTTCTAGGATTTTCGAGAGTTTTTTACGGTTTTCTATGGTTTTCGAGGGTTTTTCTAGGATTTTCTACGGTTTTCTAGGATTTTTCTAGGGTTTTCTAGGGTTTTTTAGGGTTTTCTAGGGTTCTCTACGCTTTTCTAGGATTCTCTTGAGTTTTTCTAGGTTTTTTAGTGTTTTTCTAGGGTTTTCTAGGATTTCCTAGGGTTTTTCTAGGGTTTTTAAAGTTTTCTGGGGTTTTTCTAGGGTTTTCGAGGGTTTTGTAGGATTTTTCTAGTATTTTCTAGGATTTTCGAGGGTTTTTTAGGGTTTTCTATTGTTTTCGAGGGTTTTTCTCGGATTTTCTAAGGTTTTCTAGGGTTTTCTTGGGTTTTCTAGGGTTTTCTAGGGATTTCTGAAGGTATTCTAGGATTTTCTAGGTTTTTCTAGGAGTTTTCTAGGGTTTTCGAGGGTTTTTCGAGGGTTTCTTAGGGTTGTCGAGGGTTTTTAGGGTTTTCGTGGGTTTTTTCGTATTTTTCTAGTATTTTCTAGGATTTTCGAGAGTTTTTTAGGGTTTTCTATGGTTTTCGAGGGTTTTTCTAGGATTTTCTAAGGTTTTCTAGGGTTTTTCTAGGATTTTCTTGGGTTTTCTAGGATTTTCAAGGGTTTTCGAAGATTTTCTCGGATTTTTTAGGGATTTCTGAGGGTTTGCTAGGAGTTTTCTAGGGTTTTCTATACTTTTCTAGGATTTTCTAGGGTTTTTTTGGGTTTTCTATGGATTTATAGGGTTTTCTATGGTTTTTTTAGGGTTTTCTAGGGTTTTCAAGAGTTTTTAAGGTTTTCTATGATTTTCGAGAGTTTTTCTAGGATCTTCTAGGGGTTTCTAGAGTTTTTAAGGTTTTCTACGATTTTCAAGGATTTTTTATGATTTTCTTGGATTTTTTAGGGATTTCTAGGGATTTCTGAGGGATCTTTAGGGTGTTCTAGGGATTTCTAAGGGTTTTTTAGGTTTTTCTAGGAGTTTTCTTGTCTTTTCTATAGTTTTCTACGACTTTCTAGGATTTTCGAGGGTTTTTCTAGGGTTTTCTAGGGTTTTCTTTGGATTTATAGGGTTTTTCTATGGTTTTCTTAGGGTTTTCTAGGGTTTTCGAGAGTTTTTAGGGTTTTCCTATGGTTTTCGAGGGTTTTTCTAGGATCTTCTAGGGTTTTCTAGAGTTTTTCTTGGTTTTTCTAGGATTTTCAAGTGTGGTTTTCTAGGGTTTTCTAGGATTCTCTAGGGTTTTCTAGGGTTTTTGAGGGTTTTTTTAGGGTTTTCTAGGGTTTTCTAGGATTTTCTAGGGTTTTTGAGGGTTTTTTTAGGGTTTTCTAGGATTTTCTAGGGTTTTTCTAGGGTTTTCGAGGGTTTTTAGGATTTTTCTAGTATTTTCTAGGGTTTTCAAGGGATTTTTAGGGTTTTCTATGGTTTTCGAGGGTTTTCTAGGATTTTATAGGGTTTTCGAGGGTTTTTAGGGTTTTTCTAGTATTTTCTAGGATTTTTGAGAGTTTTTTATGGTTTTTTATGGTTTTCGAGGGTTTTCCTAGGATTTTCTAAGTTTTTCTAGGGTTTTTCTTGGGTTTTCTAGGGTTTTTAGGGTTTTCTAGGGTTTTCTACGCTTTTCTAGAATTTTCTAGGGTTTTTCTAGGGTTTTCTATGCTTTTCTAGGATTTTCTAAGATTTTTCTAGGTTTTTCTAGGGTTTTTTAGGGTTTTTCTAGGTTTTTCTAGGGTTTTCTAGGATTTTCTAGAGTTTTTTTAGGGTTTTTGAGGTTTTTATTGGGTTTTCTAGGGATTTCTGAGGGTATTCTTGGATTTTCTAGGTTTTTCTAGGAGTTTTCTTGGGTTTTCTATGGTTTTCTACGCTTTTCTAGGAATTTCTAGGGTTTTTCTAGGATTTTCTATGGTTTTCTAAGGTTTTTGAAGGTTTTTCTAGGATTTTCTAGGTTTTTCTAGGATTTTCTAGGTTTTTCGAGGGTTTTTTAGGGTTGTCGAGGGTTTTTTAGGATTTTCTAGGGTTTTCTAGGTTTTTCGAGGGTTTTCCTAGAATTTTCTAGTTTTTTCTAGGGTTTTTTAGGGTTGTCGAGGGTTTTTTAGGGTTTTCGAGGTTTTTTAGGGTTTTTCTAGTATTTTCTAGGATTTTCGAGAGCTTTTTAGGATTTTCAATGGTTTTCGAGGGTTTTTCTAGGATTTTCTAAGGTTTTCTAGGTTTTTTCTGGTGTTTTCTTGGGTTTTCGAAGATTTTCTTGGGTTTTTTAGGATTTTCTAGGGATTTCTGAGGGTTTTTTAGGAGTTTTCTAGAGTTTTCTACGCTTTTCTAGGGTTTTCTAGGGTTTTTCAAGGGTTTTCTAGGGTTTTCTATGGATTTATAGGGTTTTCTATGGTTTTCTTAGGGTTTTCAAGAGTTTTTTAGGATTTTCTATGATTTTTGAGGATTTTTCTAGGATTTTCTAGAGTTTTCTAGAGTTTTTCTTGGGTTTTCTATGATTTTCAAGGATTTTCTATGATTTTCATGGATTTTTTAGGATTTTCTAGGGATTTCTGAGGGTTTTTTAGGGTTTTCTAGGCATTTCTGATGATTTTTTCGGTTTTTCTAGGAGTTTTCTTGTGCTTTCTATGGTTTTTTACGATTTTCTAGAATTTTCGAGGGTTTTTATAGGGTTTTCTAGGGTTTCCTTTGTATTTATAGGGTTTTCTATGGTTTTGGTAGGGTTTTCTAGGGTTTTCGAGAGTTTTTTAGGGTTTCTATGGTTTTCGAGGGTTTTTCTAGGATTTGCTAGGGTTTTCTAGGGTTTTTGAGGGTTTTTCTAGGGTTTTCTAGGATTTTCTAGGGTTTTTCTAGGGTTTTCGAGGGTTTTTTAAGGTTTTTCTAGTATTTTCTAGATTTTTCAAGGGTTTTTCTACGCTTTTCTAGGATTTTCTAGGGTTTTTCTAGGGTTTTCTATACTTTTCTAGGATTTTCTAGGATTTTTCTAGGTTTTTCTAGGGTTTTTTTAGGGTTTTTCTAGGTTTTTCTAGGGTTTTCTAGGATTTTCTAGAGTTTTTTAGGGTTTTTGAGATTTTTATTGGGTTTTCTAGGGATTTCTGAGGGTATTCTTGGATTTTCTAGGTTTTTCTACGAGTTTTCTTGGGTTTTCTATGGTTTTCTATGCTTTTCTAGGATTTTCTAGGGTTTTTCTAGGATTTTCTAGGGTTTTCTAGGTTTTTCGAGGGTTTTTCTAGGATTTTCTAGGTTTTTCTAGGGTTTTTTAGGGTTGTCGAGGGTTTTTTAGGGTTTTCGAGGTTTTTTAGGATTTTTCTAGCATTTTCTAGGATTTTCGAGAGCTTTTTAGGGTTTTCTATGGTTTTCGAGGGTTTTTCTAGGATTTTCTAAGGTTTTCTAGGTTTTTTCTAGTTTTTTCTTGGGTTTTCGAAGATTTTCTTGGGTTTTTTAGGATTTTCTAGGGATTTCTAAGGGTTGTTTAGGAGTTTTCTAGAGTTTTCTACGCTTTTCTAGGGTTTTCTAGGGTTTTTCAAGGGTTTTCTAGGGTTTTCTATGGAAATATAGGGTTTTCTATGGTTTTCTTAGGGTTTTCAAGAGGTTTTTAGGGTTTTCTATGATTTTCGAAGATTTTTCTAGGATTTTCTAGGGTTTTCTAGAGTTTTTCTTAGGTTTTCTATGATTTTCAAGGATTTTCTATGATTTTCTTGGATTTTTTAGGATTTTCTAGGGATTTCTGAGGGTTTTTTAGGGTTTTCTAGGCATTTCTGATGATTTTTTCGATTCTTCTAGGAATTTTCATGTGTTTTCTATGGTTTTTTACGATTTTCTAGAATTTTTGAGGGTTTTTATAGGGTTTTCTTTGGATTTATAGGGTTTTTCTAGGATTTTCTTGGGTTTTCTAGGGTTTTTGAGGGTTTTTCTAGGGTTTTCTAGAATTTTCTAGGGTTTTTCTAGGGTTTTCGAGGGTTTTTTAGGGTTTTTCTAGTATTTTCTAAGGTTTTCAAGGGTTTTTCTACGCTTTTCTAGGATTTTCTAGGGTTTTTCTAGGATTTTCTATGCTTTTCTAGGATTTTCTAGTTTTTTCTAGAATTTTTGAGGGTTTTTTCTAGGTTTTCTAGAATTTTCTAGGGTTTTTTAGGGTTTTTGAGGTTTTTATTGGGTTTTCTAGGGTTTCCTAGGAATTTCTGAGGGTATTCTCAGATTTTCTAGGTTTTTCTAGGAGTTTTCTTTGGTTTTCTACGCTTTTCTAGAATTTTCTAGGGTTTTTCTAGGATTTTCTAGGGTTTTCTAGGGTTTTCGAGGGTTTTTCTAGGATTTTCTAGGTTTTTCTAGGGTTTTTTAGTGTTGTCGAGGGTTTTTTATGGTTTTCGAGGGTTTTTTAGGGTTTTTCTAGTATTTTCTAGGATTTTCGAGAGCTTTTTAGGGGTTTCTATGGTTTTCGAGGGTTTTCTAGGATTTTCTAAGGTTTTCTATGGTTTTTCTAGTGTTTTCTTGGTTTTCTATGGTTTTCGAGCGTTTTTCTAGGATTTTCTAAGGTTTTCTAGGGTTTTTCTAGTGTTTTCTTGGGTTTTCGAAGATTTTCTTGGGTTTTTTAGGATTTTCTAGGGATTTTTGAGGGTTTTTTAGGAGTTTTCTAGAGATTTCTACGCTTTTCTAGGGTTTTCTAGGGTTTTTCTAGGGTTTTCTAGGGTTTTCTATGGATTTATAGGGTTTTCTATGGTTTTCTTTGGGTTTTCAAGAGTTTTTTAGGGTTTTCTATGGTTTTCGAGGATTTTTCTAGAATTTCTAGGATTTCTAGGTTTTTCTAGGATTTCTAAGACTTCTATGGTTTTCTAGGTTTTCTACGATTTCTAGGGTTTTCTCGATTTTCTAGGGTTTTCTAGAGTTTTTCTTGGGTTTTTTATGATTTTCAATGATTTTCTATGATTTTCGTGGATTTTTTAGGAATTTCTAGGGATTTCTGAGGGTTTTTTAGGGTTTTCTAGGCATTTCTGATGATTTTTTAGGTTTTTCTAGGAGTTTTCTTGTGTTTTCTATGATTTTTTACGATTTTCTAGGATTTTCGAGGATTTTTATAGGGTTTTCTAGGGTTTTCTTTGGATTTATAGGGTTTTATATGGTTTTCGTAGGGTTTTCTAAGGTTTTCGAGAGTTTTTTAGGGTTTTCTATGGTTTTCGAGGATTTTCTATGATTTCCTAGGGTTTTCTAGGATTTTTTAGGGTTTTCGAGGGTTTCTCTAGTGTTTCCTAGGTTTTTCTAGGGTTTTTCTAGTATTTTCGAGATTTTAGGATTTTCTATGGTTTTTGAGAGTTTTTCTAGGATTTTCTAGGGTTTTTTAGGGTTTTTGAGGGTTTTTCTAGGGCTTTCTAGGTTTTTCTAGGGTTTTCGAGGGTTTTTTAGGGTTTTTCTAGTATTTTCTAGAGTTTTCAAGGGTTTTTCTACGCTTTTCTAGGATTTTCTAGGGTTTTTCTAGGATTTTCTATGCTTTTCTAGGATTTTCTAGGTTTTACTAGGAGTTTTGAGGGTTTTTCTAAAATTTTCTAAGGTTTTCTTAGGTTTTTTAGGGTTTTTGAGGTTTTTATTGGGTTTTCTAGGGTTTTCTAGGGATTTTTGAGGGTATTCTCAGATTTTCTAGGTTTTTTTAGGAGTTTTCTTGGGTTTTCTATGGTTTTCTACGCTTTTCTAGGATTTTCTAGGGTTTTTCTAGGGTTTTCTAGGATTTTCGAGGGTTTTTCTTGGATTTTCTAGGTTTTTCTAGGGTTTTTTAGGGTTGTCGAGGGTTTTTTATGGTTTTCGAGGGTTTTTTAGGGTTTTTCTAGTATTTTCTAGGATTTTCGAGAGCTTTTTAGGGGTTTCTATGGTTTTCGAGGGTTTTCTAGGATTTTCTAAGGTTTTCTATGGTTTTTCTAGTGTTTTCTTGGTTTTCTATGGTTTTCGAGCGTTTTTCTAGGATTTTCTAAGGTTTTCTAGGGTTTTTCTAGTGTTTTCTTGGGTTTTCGAAGATTTTCTTGGGTTTTTTAGGATTTTCTAGGGATTTTTGAGGGTTTTTTAGAAGTTTTCTAGAGTTTTCTACGCTTTTCTAGGGTTTTCTAGGGTTTTTCTAGGGTTTTCTAGGGTTTTCTATGGATTTATAGGATTTTCTATGGTTTTCTAGGGTTTTTAGGGTTGTCGAGGGTTTTTTAGGGTTTCGAGGGTTTTTAGGGTTTTTCTAGTATTTTCTAGGATTTTCGAGAGCTTTTTAGGGTTTTCTATGGTTTTCGAGGGTTTTTCTAGGATTTTCTAAGGTTTTCTAGGTTTTTTCTAGTGTTTTCTTGGGTTTTCGAAGATTTTCTTGTGTTTTTTAGGATTTTCTAGGGATTTCTGAGGGTTTTTTAGGAGTTTTCTAGAGTTTTCTACGCTTTTCTAGGGTTTTCTAGGGTTTTTCTAGGGTTTTCTAGGGTTTTCTATGGATTTATAGGATTTTCTATGGTTTTCTTAGGGTTTTCAAGAGTTTTTTAGGATTTTCTATGGTTTCGAGAATTTTTCTAGGATTTTCTAGGGTTTTCTAGAGTTTTTCTTGGGTTTTTTATGATTTCCAATGATTTTCTATGATTTTCGTGGATTTTTTAGGAATTTTTAGGGATTTCTGATGGTTTTTTAGGGTTTTCTAGGCATTTCTGATGATTTTTTAGGTTTTTCTAGGAGTTTTCTTGTGTTTTCTATGATTTTTTAAGATTTTCGAGGGTTTTTCTAGGATTTTCTAGAGTTTTCTTTGGATTTATAGGGTTTTCTATGGTTTTCTTAGGGCTTTCTAGGTTTTTCGAGAGTTTTTTAGGGTTTTCTATGGTTTTCGAGGGTTTTTCTAGGATTTTCTAAGGTTTTCTAGGGTTTTTCTAGTGTTTTCTTGGGTTTTCGAAGATTTTCTTGGGTTTTTTAGGATTTTCTAGGGATTTTTGAGGGTTTTTTAGAAGTTTTCTAGAGTTTTCTACGCTTTTCTAGGGTTTTCTAGGGTTTTTCTAGGGTTTTCTAGGGTTTTCTATGGATTTATAGGATTTTCTATGGTTTTCTTAGGGTTTTCAAGAGTTTTTTAGGATTTTCTATGGTTTCGAGAATTTTTCTAGGATTTTCTAGGGTTTTCTAGAGTTTTTCTTGGGTTTTTTATGATTTCCAATGATTTTCTATGATTTTCGTGGATTTTTTAGGAATTTTTAGGGATTTCTGATGGTTTTTTAGGGTTTTCTAGGCATTTCTGATGATTTTTTAGGTTTTTCTAGGAGTTTTCTTGTGTTTTCTATGATTTTTTACGATTTTCTAGGATTTTCGAGGATTTTTATAGGGTTTTCTAGGGTTTTCTTTGGATTTATAGGGTTTTATATGGTTTTCGTAGGGTTTTCTAGGGTTTTCGAGAGTTTTTTAGGATTTTCTATGGTTTTTGAGAGTTTTTCTAGGGTTTTCTAGGGTTTTCTATGGATTTATATTGTTTTCTATGGTTTTCTTAGGGTTTTCAAGAGTTTTTTAGGGTTTTCTATGATTTTCGATAATTTTTCTAGGATTTTCTAGGGTTTTCTAGAGTTTTTCTTGGGTTTTCTATGATTCTCAAGGATTTTCTATGATTTTCTTGGATTTTTTAGGATTTTCTAGGGATTTCTGAGGGTTTTTTAGGGTTTTCTAGGCATTTCTGATGATTTTTTCAGTTTTTCTAGGAGTTTTCTTGTGTTTTCTATGGTTTTTTACGATTTTCTAGTATTTTCGAGGGTTTTTATAGAGTTTTCTAGGGTTTTCTTTGGATTTATAGGGTTTTCTATGGTTTTCGTAGGGTTTTATAGGGTTTTCGAGAGTTTTTTAGGGTTTTCTATGGTTTTTGAGGGTTTTTCTAAGATTTTCTAGGGTTTTCTAAGTTTTTTTAGGGTTTTTCTAGGGTTTTCTAGGATTTTCTAGGGTTTTTCTTGGATTTTCGAGGGTTTTTTAGGGTTTTTCTAGTATTTTCTAGGGTTTTCAAGGGTTTTTCTATGCTTTTCTAGGATTTTCTAGGGTTTTTCTAGGGTCTTCTATGCTTTTCTAGGATTTTTTTAGGTTTTTCTAGGGTTTTTGAGAGTTTTTCTAGGGTTTTTGAGGTTTTTATTGGGTTTTCTAGGGATTTCTGTGGGTATTCTTGGATTTTCTAGGTTTTTCTAGGAGTTTTCTTGGGTTTTCTATGGTTTTCGAGGGTTTTTCTAGGATTTTATAGGGTTTTTGAGGGTTTTTCTAGGGTTTTCTAGGATTTTCTAGGGTTTTTCTAGGGTTTTCAAGGGTTTTTTAGGGTTTTTTCTAGTATTTTCTAGGGTTTTCAAGGGTTTTTCTATGCTTTTCCAGGATTTTCTAGGGTTTTTCTAAGGTTTTCTATGCTTTTCTAGGATTTTCTAGGATTTTTCTAGGTTTTTCTAGGGTTTTTTGGGTTTTTCTAGGTTTTTCTAGGGTTTTCTAGGATTTTCTAGAGTTTTTTAGGGTTTTTGAGGTTTTTATTGGGTTTTCTGAGGGTATTCTTGGATTTTCTAGGTTTTTCTAGGAGTTTTCATGGGTTTTCTTTGGTTTTCTACGCTTTTCTAGGATTTCTAGGGTTTTTCTTGGATTTTTTAGGGTTTTCTAGGTTTTTCGAGGGTTTTTCTAGGATTTTCTAGGTTTTTCTAGAGTTTTTTAGGGTTGTCGAGGGTTTTTTAGGGTTTTCGAGGTTTTTTAGGGTTTTTCTAGTATTTTCTAGGATTTTCGAGAGCTTTTTAGGATTTTCAATGGTTTTCGAGGGTTTTTCTAGGATTTTCTAAGGTTTTCTAGGTTTTTTCTGGGTTTTTCTATGTTTTTTCTAGGGTTTTCTATCTTGGGTTTTCGAAGATTTTCTTGTGTTTTTTAGGATTTTCTAGGGATTTCTGAGGGTTTTTTAGGAGTTTTCTAGAGTTTTCTACGCTTTTCTAGGGTTTTCTAGGGTTTTTCAAGGGTTTTCTAAGGTTTTCTATGGATTTATAGGGTTTTCTATGGTTTTCTTAGAGTTTTCAAGAGTTTTTTAGGGTTTTCTATGATTTTTGAGGATTTTTCTAGGATTTTCTAAAGTTTTTCTTGGGTTTTCTATGATTTTCAAGGATTATCTATGATTTTCTTGGATTTTTTAGGATTTTCTAGGAATTTCTGAAGGTTTTTTAGGGGTTTCTAGGCATTTCTGATGATTTTTTCGGTTTTTCTATGAGTTTTCTTCTATTTTCTATGGTTTTTTACAATTTTCTAGAATTTTCGAGGGTTTTTATAGGATTTTCTAGGGTTTTCTTTGGATTTATAGGGTTTTCTATAGTTTTCGTAGGGTTTTCTATAGTTTTCGAGGGTTTTTCTAGGATTTTCTAGGGTTTTTTAGGGTTTTTAAGAGTGTTTCTAGGGTTTTCTAGGATTTTCTAGGGTTTTTCTAGGGTTTTCGAGGGTTTTTTAGGATTTTTCTAGTATTTTCTAGGGTTTTCAAGGATTTTTCTACGCTTTTCTAGGATTTTCTAGGGTTTTTCTAGGGTTTTCTATGCTTTTCTAGGATTTTTCTAGGTTTTTCTAGGATTTTTGAGGGTTTTTGTAGGTTTTTCTAGGGTTTTCAAGGATTTTCTAGGGATTTTTAGGGTTTTTGAGGTTTTTATTGGGTTTTCTAGGGTTTTCTAGGGATTTTCTGAGGGTATTCTTGGATTTTCTAGGTTTTTCTAGGAGTTTTCTTGGGTTTTTTATGGTTTTCTACGCTTTTCTAGGATTTTATAGGGTTTTTCTAGGATTTTCTAGGATTTTCTATAGTTTTCGAGGGTTTTTCTAGGATTTTCTAGGTTTTTCTAGGGTTTTTTAGGGTTTTCGAGAGTTTTTTAGGGTTTTCTATTATTTTCTAGGATTTTCGAGAGCTTTTTAGGGTTTTCTATGGTTTTCGAGGGTTTTTCTAGGATTTTCTAAGGTTTTCTAGGGTTTTTCTAGTGTTTTCTTGGATTTTCAAGGGTTTTCG